>NC_031773.1:31002551-31295837 GCF_001522545.3 Parus major | reverse complement strand
CGCGCTCACCTCGAGGGCCACGGCGGTCCCGGTGCGGGCGAGGGGCGGCCGGGCGGCGCGGCCGCAAGAACACGGTGTAGGCCGCGTAGAGGGAGAAGAGGCCGTACGCGACGATCAGGGCGGAGCAGAGCCGCCTGCGAGCGGCCCGCATCCCGCCCGGCGTGGGCGGAAGGCCCGGCGGGCGGCGCCGGGAGGCGGTGGCGGGAGCAGACTCCGCCCGCCGGCCTGGGCCGTGCTCGCCGCCGAGGAGGCTCCGAGCCGCCGGTGCCACGGCATTGCCCGGCCGCAGCTCCCCGGGTGCTGCCGGCACAGCTGTAACCAGGCTGAACACGGATAGATGAACAGCACAGTCAGATTATGGGAATTTTATTATAACGGGGAAAGCCTGCATAGGTCAGTCACTCACGATCCAGAGAAAAATAGAATGACTATCCACGAGTCCTTAAGGCTAGGCGCTACAGCTTCTGTAAAGCCTCTACCTTTAGACATGGTGTTCGTCTACAGCCTCTGCCTGTAGACAAACACCGTGACCCTAATTGTAGCCAAAAGCACAGTGACCTTCACCTACCCAAAGGAGAAAGTCTAGAAAAGTATAGATTGTAATGCACTGCATGACCCATGGAGGCCTCTGGGTCTGCGTGGGATTTTTCTTGATCAATTTTTTACCCTTATGAACACTAAACCTTGAACTAAAATTGGTTGAATGGACCACTGCTTGTTTCCAACAGAAATGTAACAACTTGTCTTAGAAGGTCTTCTGAAATAGGCTTACAGTTATCCTACCAAATCCTTAATCTAATTTAATTGCTTATACACTTGCTGAACTGTAAGTCTAGCCTGATGACCCCAGTGGCAGCAATCACAGAATGGTTGGAGTGGGAAGGAGACCTTCTAAATCATTGAGTCCCAGCACCCCCTGCCACAGGCAGGGACACTTCCTACTAGACCTGGTTTCTCAAAGCCCAGGGTCACTTCCAAGAATGGGAGATTCACTACTTCTTTGTCTTACCACACTCATAATGAAATCTGTCATGTCACTACTAGCCCTGCTAAAAAGTTTTTCTCTCTTTTAAGCTCCTTTTATTCACTGAAACTCTACCCTTTCAAACCCTACATATAATGCAGATAACACTTGTCAATATTACTGGTAATCTGTTGCAAAATTTCATGTCAATACACTTATTTCTGTTAGGCATCATGGCCACTTTGCTTTGGCTAGAGTGATTTATAATTTTAGGAAAGTGCATCTCATAAATGGTTTCAAAATGAAGACTTCTCTTGTCTTTTTAGCTTAGTACATCTGTGTGAATGCTCAGTGAAGTGGTGCAGTCACAAACTTTGGGAAGACCAGCAACATGATATCTGTAGTGATCAATATTAAAATATTATCAGTTTTAACTGCAGTATGTTTTCTAGACTGTATCAGTAACTGGTATCTGTGTGCTGAGTTGCTAAAATTTAAGGAAAATCTTTGTACAAATACTTTAAAACAGAATATGATAATGAAAATATGATAAACATATAACCAAAGGGAAATAAGATAGTAGTAAAAATTAATTACAAAGGGCAAAGAAGAATGAAAAATGTTTAATCATTTGGAAACACAGGCTGCCTATTACACAACTTCACTGCTTTGTATGATGGTTAGAGACTTCTCCTTCCCACACAGATGCAGTTTATTTCTTACAAAAATGACATTTCTTTTTTGAAAAGAAAAGGTCAAGAAGGATTAATTTGAGAGGAGTTTGGATTATAGACCATCTCAAAAATAGTGTCTGAAAAGTCTGCGTTTGATTGTGTGCATTTCAGTAAGAAATGAAAAAGTGAATGTGATTTGGAATAGCAGTGATTATTGCTGAGCAGGTCCTTCACAATACTGATGATAATGTAGTCTTATTTATAGCTAAGAAGAAAAGTGAGGTAAACAGGCAATATCAATCAAATTCTTAGAACAACTGTATTAGATGGCAATGCCTGATCATTTGGAAGAAATCCAGAATTGAAAATGTGTGAGAAGGAAGAGCATATAGTTTCAAACATAGCTTCTTAATCTTATATTTCCTACCCTTACTGACTCATTTTACATTTTGCAAGCTGCATTGGCTCATTTCATGGGCAAAATGTGATGTAAAAAGCTATACATTATGTAAAAAATAATATTAATTTTATAAAATCTTGTATTCTTTACCAGACAGTTCAGGACAGACTCAAATAAATGGTTTTCCTGAAATGGAAACTCAAATCACATAGAAACTAGTGGGAATTAAGAATATAATGTTAAGAATGTACTAAGGGGAAGTGTGTGTATGTGTGTGGGGCTGGACTTAACAAAATGCCTACATGAATTAAGATCTTGGAGTAGGAGCTTTGTCTAGGGAGTAAAACTTACAGAAACATTAAATTGTAAGAACACCTTGGTATTCCCTTGGGACCATGGTATTCCCTGAAATAATGGAAAAACATGGAGCAGGTACCAAATTTAGGAAATGCCTGAATTTCATGCGTAGTGCCTGTAGGGGCCTGCAAAACCCAGCAAGTACTCCTTCCTAGCACTCTATAACAAATTTCTGATTTGCTGTAGAAGACCAAAAGCCAAATGTTATGTCACAAGAAGGGAGGAGAGATCAAAAGGATCAGTGACGTCTTGGACCTCTGTCAAAGACAAGTTCATTATGTGTCTAGATGGCATTAAGTGGCAGACATGCCCTGCAGCGTAGGAGAGGGTGAAAAGTCCAACAGCCACAGCTAATGAGACTTGGAAAAAACCTAAACCCAGATCTGATAAACCAGGAAGCTTAGATTCTTTCCTAGCTCTGATGGCTTGCTGTATGATCTTCTGGCAGATTATCTTGTCTCATGGGGCTCCAACTGACCCCTTGTAAAATTTCTTGGATTGTTTGGAATCCTAGCTGATATAAAATAGTTGAAGTTTTCTTTGAATGGAAGTTACTCAATAAAGACAGAAAGAGTTCTAACAAAAAAGGGAAGTCTATTTAATAATAATGACTTTGAGCAGTAAACAATTAACCTTTACGAGGCATCATAAATTAGGAGACAGTTTAAAAATGTATCATCAGGTTCAATAACTGTTTAGGAAGAGGAAAAAATAAACAAGAACACAGAAGTGTCAAGTACCTTCAACAAATGTCTATTCTGTTCACAAATTCATTACAACAGATGAAAATTAACCTGGAGTTTCAAAATTAAGGCTGAGAGCAGCTGAAAGCCTAATTAAAATACATTCTGCTGTATATCAGGTAGTTTGAGTAAGCAACTGAGTAAGTACATTTTTTTTCTTGTGAAAAGTATTATTTTTCTGTACATATTATGATAAAAGCAGATTTTCCTGATACTTGTTTTACTACTCATGACTGCCTACAATAAATTATTCTTTGGTCTCCATTTTTCCCAAGAAAATTATTACATAATTGCAGTTACTGCAGAACTGTCTTATCTTGGTTTCTGCTCATTGACTATTGGGTTAGAATTGCAGATGTCACTGAGAAGTTTTAAAAAAAGCTGTATTGATCAACATGTGACATAGGCAGATCTGAGCAAGGTTTTAAAGCAGTTAGGAATGAAAGAGAGCACCAGTTAGACATCTAACTAGAACATGGAATGAAACTGTTGCCAGAATCCCTGCAGAAAGGTGTTGAGTTTCAGTTACTGCTCTGTCAATCCTGTCCTCATTAAATAAGAGGTTTTCAGGGTTTTCTTTTGCCACCTGCAGTGCTGTAGTCAGACACTGTTACAATTTGTCCACAAAAGCCTGAATCCCCTCTTAAGGCTGTACCATACAAGGCTGAATGAAAGTGAGAGGTCTGCAGTGAACAATTAAACCTGGGAGGTCTCTCTGCTCGCTGCAGATCACAGTGCCCATTCCTAGCCTTTGGCAGAGGTGCTCTGGATAAGTCTCTTGTGATGAGAGGTAACAGTCTTTGGTGCTTGTTACTGCGTGATTAATAGAAGTGCTCCTCTCTACTGGCTCTGGTTTGTAGGAGTGCGCTCTGACATCATCCTTCAGGCAGAACAAGGCTCAGGTTGATTTCATTTTTACCTGAAACTAATTACAGTGGCTGAACTGTCACTTCAACAGGATATTGCTGGAGGCAGCAAGGTGATGGTAAGGAACTTCTGATGATGGTAAAAAATGAAAGGCAGTAAGCTCTTGTTTTTTGGTACAGGTAGATCAATAAGAGGGTGTCCACCTGTGGCCTTCTAAGTTCATTGTTTAAGGATAGTCTTCCTGAGAAGCTAATTCACTGCAGGAGCATCAGAATAAAGTAATTTTTCAGCCATTCTTAGTTCTATATTGCTCTCACATTCAAGACTTATCTATCTGAAGACATTTTTAGATAACAAACAGTAATCCTCCCATGTGTTACATTTAGAGTGTCTCCAGGCTGAAGTCTTCAGTGATACATGTTCTATTCCATTATATTCTATTCTGTCAAAGCATAAAGCCTCTCAGAACACTGTGTCTCTTCCTGAGACATGGGAAGAAAGGACTCATAGGTGCTGTTTCCTTGACTGTTTCACATCTTACACATTTTTTAATATCTATGTCAGGACTGGGTTAGACCTTTCCAACAACCAAAATGGGTTTGATGTGAGCCATGCCTAACTATCCATACCAAATTATTCTTAACCATGCTCCTCCTTGTTCCCTGAACTGTCACAACTCCAGTATTTTTCTAAGTTGGCATACAGTAAAGCCACTTCCCTGCTCCTTTAACATTTCTTTGGCTGTTCCCCCCCAGATAAAAATGTTATGGCTCATTTGCTATTTCAATAGGCTAAATACACCCTTTTAAAAACCATTGTTTTCAGAATTTTTTACAATCTCATGTACAAATCTAAGACAGATAAATGTGTTAAACACTTATAAACCCAACATTGTTCTATTGGCCTTTTGCATAGATCTTCAATATTTTCATGGTATGCATGATTTCATTGTGGATAGATGGGATGATAGTATATCCTCACCCCATTGTTACTGAGTAACATAAATATGTATTTGTATGTCACTGTCATCTAGCAGATTCAAAGGGAAAGAATTTATTCTTACAGGGAAATCTGCAGTAGGTTTTATACTAGCAGGAATTTTGGCTATATTAGCATATCACACTGTGGTGTGAGTCATCTAAGTTTCTGTATCATGGGGAAGAAAGGCTCATTTAAAATCTGCAGTGCTAATTGAGGTGTTTACAGTGCCATTTAATAATCACTTGATACTGAAATTATTTTAAATATTTTAAAAATTATTTCTGGAAGGCAAGCAACATAATCTCTCATGAAGGATTCTAGAGCTGTTATTTCTGGTTCCCTCTGGTGCAGGAACAGCACTACTTCTGCATTTGATCAAATTAATTTCTGTGATATTTGTGTACAGGCCCCATTTAAATGGCAGTTACATGGGTGATAAGAGAAGGAAGGCACTAGGCAAACCTGTCTGAATGGTTCATGTGAGATGCACTTCATTTACTGTCTGGGGATTTATCAGTAGACAGAGCAGATATGTGTGAAAGTTGTTCAGGCTCAAAAGTTTATAGGTTGGGTATCATGGTGTTGGGGTTTTTTGTGTTTATTTTTTTTTATCTATAGTGATAAAACAGCAGGAAATGCTCTGAGATTGAACTAAAAGAAGTATCTTCTGTTCTTAAGCATGGTGTCTTCACTCCTCCATGCCTCACTGGGCTAGCTACCAAGAAGAGTACAATCACAGCTCTGTTTGGGTTTCATGTTAGTGGTCAGCCTGAAGGCGCTTTAGGAGATTCCAGGTTACTTCCAACTAAGTCTTAAGAAGGCACACAAAATCAGTTACTTACTGGTTCTTAGCTGAGAAGCAGCTAATTTCAGCAGAGGAAAGATAATTTTTTGAAACACTGACACATCTATTTTTTGGGGGATTGTGAGCATTTCTCTCAGCTATTTATACCAGAATTACCTAAGGAAATGCAGCTGTGCCCTTCTTCTTATATATGCAGTCTCAATCAAATCCTTTGTGTCTATTTTATCTTCCTAATTTTTGTATTTTTTTTCCTACTAGACATGGAAATAATGGAAGCCCCAGGCTTTCTGTATATATCCCAGTAGGAAATGATTTGAAAGAACTGAAAATGAAGCTAATCATTAAAGATTTAGCAAGTAGTATGATATTATATTTAGAAGCCACCTTTTTATTTTTGAGCATGTGATTTTTCCTGTTTAGCTATTTCATCCCACTGGAAGGTTTTATTTATACGGCAAATTCTTTTAGACTCTTTGAAATTACCATGGAAGACTATAAAAAATGCTTTTTAGCTCCAGAACTTCTACTGTTCTGAAATTAATTTACTCTTATTTTCAGAGATTCGTGTGATTCTCTCATTATTGGCCATTTACATGGCCTGCCATCTACTGTTGCTTCTCAAGTGGCTTACGTGGCCTTCAAGGCATCTGGCTGTGTGCTAAACTGAGAAATTGTGTGAACTGTACTTTGAAAGCCTGCTTGCAGCAGGGTAATTTATTGCTTATTAGGATGGAATTTCAAGATATGTTATCTTTGCTTATCATCCTTTCAGATGTACTCTGTCACAAGGGAACAAATAAAGTGACTCCACCATTTATATTCCAAATGGCATCTATTTATTCAATCTCACAGTTCCCTAATGATTAAGTGAAGCTATTTAAATCAGAACAGAATGTTTCTCTTTTAATATGGGAGCTCTGCCTGTCCATCGGGCGGGCATGCTCTAATAGAACAAAAAATCTGTTCTCCCATTGAAGGTGTTTAGATGTCCTGGCATGATGAAGGTAGTGATTTTTTAACACTGCATCTTTTGTACTGGCCAGAGAGTACCAGGATATCTTTCCTCAAGGGTCTTATGAATGCTGCTGATTCTTGTCACTCAAGCTTCATCAACAATAAGATCTGATTGAATGAAGTCAGCTACCACATTTCTAGCAGTTTGAGGAGAAGTTTTTGCTACATCTTAATGAAAGCATCTTTACAGGCTTCAGGAAGGAGTCAAATTGCAAGTATCCACACATGAATGATTTCAGTTTTCCTAAAGCTGAAAGTTTAAACTTTCCAAAAGTCCAGTTTAGGTCTTCTATGTAGGCTCCAGAGTTAAATCTACCACCTACTGTCCTGGGAAGGTAAAATCCAACCCAGAGTACTGGGCCTGAGGAAGGGCAGTCTCTGGTCTTTCCATTCTCAGGTGAAGACAGCTCAGATATTCCAGTAGTGCCATTTCACTTTCTACAGGCAATGAGTTACACAGCCAGCATGTAGCACCCATCAGGACAGGAACAGGATGAGTGAGGGTTTGTGCACTGATTTCCAGTCCACTGAAAGGAGTTTATGTCTCAGTATTCCAGACCTTAACATATGTTTGATATACTTATCTTGTGAGTTTCTGATGGTGCATGTTTGATCCACCTGTATATATTTTCTCCATTCTAAAAAGCTTCTGGATAAACATGTCAACAGCTCATTGTGCAGGGCAGATTGTTATTAAGACAAGGATGTTGCCTGTGGATGTAATGAACCTGATACATATTGAAATGCCCACATTTGAATACAGATTTATAAATATTGGTTACAGAGTTTGACTTCAGCTATGTATGGGGATTGCTGTGTCCAAATAGCTGACATTGGCAGTGCTTGCACTAATTCATAAAGGACATTAGCCATTTTCTGGGAGATTATTTGGTTGGAGACTATGACATTCTTCTTGGTGGGAATATCCATAACCTCTGCTGGTTTGAGCAAATACTTAAGGAGAATTAGATTACATGCTGTCAGTGCCTTTAGTCTGGGGCTTCTACAGAGAAATGGTCCAGAGAGGAGACACAGGACCAACATGCTGTTGAGGGAGACTGAGACAAATCTGATACATTCAGGGAATTTTTCCAGTTCTTCCTGATTTGGAAGTCCTTGGAACTTCTGAGAATGGTATAGCTGCAAATTTAGTAAAAGAGTTACTCAGTGGTTGTCATAAGAGGTTAAATGATCAAAACCCAAGAACATTGCATAACAAATTTACAAGCTAGGCAGCCAAGATAAAAAGCAGAGGAAAGTAGGCTGTGTTAGCACTGAATCTCCTAAGACATCATAATGAATATGACCAGGAATTTATTCTCATCTGTTTAATGCCTTGTTTTATTCTGTGTTAAAACAGTGTTCTAAAAGAATAGGGAAAAACTCATCTCCTAGTCACTGTCTTGATCTTCATAACAGCATATCTGTTCTGCTTCCTAGGGCACCATGACCTGCCTAAGAGCAGTCAGCAATGTTAAGCATTGCTGCAGCAGGAATAGCAGTTGCCTGAAGGTGACAGAGGCATGGCTGTATGAGGTCATCAAAGTGTCCCTCACTCATTGCTGGGACTGATTGTTCCCTTGTTTTCTAGTTAACTTCAGAGCATTTAAAAATACTTATTTACAAGATAGCAATTCCTCATAAAAGTTCATGCAACCAGTATAAAAATTCTTTGAACATTTCTGTTATGATTAATGGCTTGGTTTTATTTGTATTCAGGAATACACATTTTTTGAGAACTCTATAGAGATTTTAATTTCAAATACAGTATCTCATGAGCACCTCTTATGTTTGTTCAAACAGTACAATGAATAAAGAGGGGTTTATTTCTAATTTTGTCCATATGTAGTTACTGAATCAATACAGTGGGTTAAATTTAAAATGTTTGGCAATACTGAGTACAACTTGATGCTGCTTTTGAATATAAAATCCTTTTCTGCCACATTCTGTGTAAAAAAAAATTCTCCAGGTAATAAGAGAGAAACAGAAAAAAAAGAAAGAAAAACAAAAGAGAAAGAAGGAGAGGTATTTTTCTTAGAGCTACATTATGCTTGGTCTTTTGAATGACTATCATGTGTGTTAGATTGTAAATTCTTATCTTTGGTTCTGCTGTGTTTTACATGATGTCTGTACAAAGATGTAATAGGATTAGCTTGGTTGTTGTATTCATCACAGTATGCTTCATTTAAGGCAGAGAAAACCTCATCTGAATAACTGCACAGCAATATGGCAGATGAATTTCAGTGCAAATAAGGGCTATTAATGCTTTCAGTTTGAAAAAAGACTCTTACTAAGGATACAGACTGATTGTCTCTGAATCAGTTGTTATGATACACGGGGAGAAGACCTAGAGTTATCACAGCTAGTGCTCTAAAACCATCAGAGAATGTCAAAAAGGACTCATTAAAAATCATTAGGGAAGAAGTCATCGTGCCACTGACTAAATAAATGGTTTCATTTTCTAGTCTTGGGAGGAACAACAGAGACTTAATGACTGTTGATAGGATTCTTAATCAGTAACTGAAGCCCCATCACAGGTATTCAATTTCCTTTTATTACAGTTTTACAGTGAACTCCTCAAAATGGTTATCTGACTGCTTATTTATTTATTCTACTTAAAATTAATCTTTATTATGTCTTGATACTATTCTAAGCAGATCACAAAAGTAATTATAATGTAGTGAACAGGATTTAAAACTTAACTTTCCAGCATCTCCCTAATACCACATGTTCTGCACTTACACTGATGGCATCTATGTTAACATATGACCTCTGCTTCCAAATTTAGGTCATAGATACAAAATTTTGGGAAGGCCTCTCTTGCAGTTAAAGTCAATATGTTCAAAGGCAATGGATGGATCAGATGAACGATTTACCTTGTTAAGTGTCTTGCCAGTGATAAAAGTAAGAAACTGAGACAATGAGACAATATAACACCCCACAGTAGATAAGACCCTCTCAAGTTGTCTGCAGCCCTCAAAAGACCACCCTGAAAATGTGCAGTATACAGATTTACTGCTTCCTGAGCACAGAAACAGACTGATTCTTCATTAATTCAGCCTCAGCTGAGACTGCCTGCAAATTATAACCCTTCCAGCAGGAGTGGCCAGGAACTTTCATGGAAGGACTCTGTGTCACTGGACTATCTGATGTTATGACCTCCAGGACAGGTAGCCACTGCATAGAGCATCAGACACCTATATATATATGGTGCTAGTAAGGATACCCTAGAAGTGCTGCAGAGCATCTTCTCAAGTCCCCTCTGCTGACACCACATTATGATGTACCCTGGGACAGACTGTAGACAGCAGCAGGTAATTTGGCTCTGAGGCCATGTGTGGGCTGGCTGTTCTTCACAGCAGAATGTCTGTAGTCTCATCATCCAAGGTCACAAAACTCATTAACCTTTCAGCATAAAAGAGCCATGTGTCAATTTCTTTGTTGCTGTATCTGAGGCAGGTGACTTCAGCAGCTGTGGTGTCTGCACCTGCAGCACACCCTGCAAGGAGGCAGGCAGGTGTGCACCTAATGTGTGAGAAATACAGGTCAGCGGAGTTTATCTGTGTCTAACTCAGCAATGCAGAGTTTACAGCTTGTCCTGTACATCAGGCATGTGATCCTATCTCCTTTGGGTACTCTAAGCTTTGGGAGTTTTGGATCACCTTTCACTATATTCAAAATACCAATGAGAGCTGACCCATGGCACAGGGGTCAAACACTTGCTGTGGAAAACATCTTTAATATATGACAAGTCACACAAAGTCTTTGCTGATCAAAGCCATGCACAAATTTCAAATAGGTATGTTGATTATAAGGAGACTCTCTGTGGAGATATTCCAGCAGCAAGAAACTGAAAGCTTCTAAATGGCTTCTAATTTCTTTGTTTGTTTTTTCTCATGTTCTTAATGAACTATAGAACCACTACCTTAGGCTACTGGGTGGAAACCAGGCAACATTAGCATTTTAAAATAGATTTGCACAATTGGATACTTTAAGGCATAATTATGGAGAGCTTGTTTTGTTTGTAGGTATCAACATCTGTTATCCTATCTAGCCTGTCAGCCACGGTATCTACTTTTGGTTCCTTCAAATAGATATTAAATATAAACAGAATACAAACAGGATCCTCTGTAATACAATTTTGACCTTTCAGTAAATAGGATGAAGAAACATTATCTCTTTGAGAGACTCTAGGTAAATAATAAAAAGCTTTCAATAATGTTTGATGTTCACCTTGTCATTAAGTGAAATACAAGTTTCTAGACGTACTGAACATGGCATATTTATTAGATGGGAAACGTCATGGGAATGTTCCTGGGGAGAAGCATCTGCTCTCCTGACACAGATTGCCTCTCCAGTGCAAACAATGCAGACCCAAGGCGTCCCTCCAGTCAATATTATTCACTTGAAGGGTCTTGGAAATCACCAAGCATGTGAGGTGATGATGAAGAACAAGGCAATTGTAGCAACTCCAGCCCCACAGTCTGTGAGGGCAGGTGTTACATACAGTGGGTGGCACCACAGTGTACACAAGGCACTGAAGGAGGAAAGGGTGTCTCAGTGGATACTACAGGCAATATCTAGGACCAAGACTGCATGGAAATTAATTTATAATTTAATTTGACACATTGTGTTGGATTTCATACTGTTACAAAAGCACTGTGTAGTTTGTAACTGGCAGTTTATGTAGGCTTTGGCTCACCTTTATATATCTGTTGATCAAAAATCAGTTATTTCTGTATTGTGTTGTCTGTGACCCCTTAATTATGAAGAAATGAATTACTACAGCCTACCAAAAAATTTAATGGCCTTATCATAAAACACAGAATCATTCATCAAACTATTATATGGGTCCCCCTGAGTCAGAACTCACAGAGATTGTAACTGAATGGATAGAGAACACAGATAAAGCCTTTTGTCAATAAGTACCCATAAATTAGTCAGGCACAATATACTCCCTGCATATTAGAGAAAAGTCTCTTTCTCCCAGGCAGGCACCTCTATGCTATTAAAAGAATTATGTACCCTGTAAAGTTAGGAATGTGTATCTGGAGAGTGAGGCCAGCATGGTGAGGCAGTCTGGTGTTCCCAACCTTGTTGCAGTGCTGCCCATGCCCACCAGTCCAGCTGGTGCCCCAGCTTGCTTAGGGAAGCATTTGCTGCTGGGCCCTGGGACACTGCACAGAGCCTGGCTTGCAGCAGTCTCACAGGGGTGGCTGCCACCCGGTGGCCTCTGCCACCTCTTCCTTGCCTTCAGCTCCATGCACCCTCTGCATCCCAATGTGCTTAGCAGCCAAAGGCATTTTTTTTTTTTTATAGAAAGCTCTGATGGTCTCTGATTCAGATCCCAAAGCTGCCTTTGTAGCAGATAAGGTGTCCAGAGAAGCTGTTTCTCCAGATTTGTCCTTCTGTTTTCTTTGGACTTCCCCTTTTTGTCCTATCTTTCTTGCATGCAGACACGTGCCAAGATCCTCCCCTTACTTTCTGCACCTGCAAAAGCTCACTATTATATGTCCCTACCTCTCTGCACAAGCAAGGATGGATAGGAGGTCATGAGTGCAACTGGGGAAGGTCTGGGCTGGAGACAAGTTGTGAGGGATGGACATGCTGCAGGTTATGAGGGAGTGATCCATGGTAGCAGAGCACTCTGCTTCAGCAGAGTAGGAGATTCAGTGAGAAAGCATTTGGGGATAGAGGAGGATGTCAGCTGCCCAGTGTCAGCTCATTCCTGCTCTAGCCTGTATGGCACAATTCTGCTGGGTCTGAAAAATCTTTACTCTATTGAGGAACCAGCTAGTAAAATGACAGTGAAAGTACCTTTTCTGCTTGAAAGATAATAGAAGAACGCAGGAACTGATGTTTTTAAAACTCAGCTGTTACAAACAGAAACCACCAAGATTGCTAATTCAAACTCTTGATAACTAAGACATACCAGAATTGCAGAAAAAAATCTCTACAGCATATTGGATATATATGCATTATACTGTACCTTCATTGTCTCTATACATAAGGACCTTTATGAGGCTGACTGTGGGGACAGGGTGTATTCCAAGGATTAACTAGGACTGTGTAGTGAAGGGGACTGCTATTTATTCTCTCTGCCTTCTACACAGCAGGAACAAAATGGTCTTTACAGATCATAGAAAGGGATTTCAGAATAGAAAAACTGAAATTAAATCTTTGAATGTTGCCTCAAACTGGGTTTGGATACAGAGTTCCTGCAGTTCCCTATTGCAGGAATAATTTGAAATAGGTTTTCATACACAAGTGGTCACAAACTGTGTCGTGTTCATTTCTGAGTTTCCATGTGAATTGCTAGGGTTTGATTTGTGGAAGTATTGACATTTCAGAGCCATGACTGAAGCTGGTAGGAGCTGTGTTTTAAATATGTGAAGTGCTAAAAAGTGCAAGATATTTTCAAAGATCAAGTACAAACCTTTAAAATTGTGCATCCACAATTAACAGGTACTTTCAATTTTAATCTTATATTAGTGCTCTTTCTCCAAAATACCCACAATTCTATTTCTTCATCTTGAACTGGTCTGCTGTACAGATTAATGCTGGTGCCACATCGTAACAGTATAGGAAAAGAAATTCCATGAAGAAGGGACATTTTGTAACCATATGAGGTTTTGAATAATGTACTGTGAATAAGACACGGAGGCCTAATTCAGCAATTAAATGAAGCAATGGTGTTCTATATCCTAAATTCAGAGATGGTAGTTTAGACTGACCTCCAGTGTAGCACAGGTCAGTTCTTCCCTGAATTAGATTTAGTTTAACTACAGCATATCTTTAAAAAAGTTAGAAAATCTAAATTTAAATATTTGTAGGATGAAAAAGCTATTGTTATTTTGTTAAATTATTGGAGTGATTAATTTTCATAGTACTAATACATGCAGTTTCTGTTTTGGAATGTCTCTGCTTTCGACTTCCAGGCACTTGATCTTGTCGTGTTTGTCTTTTTGAGACTGAGGAGCCCTCAATTATTGAATTTCTATTCCTCCTAGAGGTAATTAGAAGCTGTGATCAAGGGACCCTTTAGACTTTTTGTTAAGATAAACAGATTGAACTTCAGTTTTCCACCATGGCAGTTTCCCCAGTCCTTTGATCTTTCTCCTGGCTCACCTCTGAACCAGACAGACCCTATTTATTGTTTTTTCAGCTGTGGGTGCTGGGACTGTGACCAGCATCTCAGAAGGAGGCTTGTTAGTCCCAGGTTGCATAATCTTTCTAACACTTTTTTGGTATTGTTCTGCTAATTCATGACGTGATTGGCATTTTGTTTTGCTGTTATGCCCTTTTCATACTGCACAAGGAGCTAATCTCCATTTGACTGACATGATGCCCCAATTATTTCACTTACTGCTCCAAACAGTGTCTCATTATGTCTGTAATTCCTGAATATTGTTGAATTACAATTATCTGTCTTGATGCACATGTCATTTTCTTGCAGCAGCTTATCAACTCATTCGTTTCAGTGTACCCTCTTCATGAGTCACATGCGCACTTTGATCAGTAAAGATTCTCTCATCTCTTCCAGAGCACTGATAAAAATGCAAAGGGCAAGAACTGACCCTAGCATGGCCTTAAGGATACATGCCCTTAATGAGACCTCACTGTTTACAAACGTGTTTTGCAACCTGTCAATAGCTTTTAAAAATTAATTTTCTGTGTACCACATGGCTTTGTTTTAATTATCAAAATGTTGTGTAGTGCCAAATATTCTGACTTTTCCACATAGCCTGTATTCCCTTTCTCAATCACTGAATGCCAGGTCGTTAATCATGTATGGAGTGGAGGCATCTGATGGGGAAAAAGGATGTGATCTTTCAATTAGGAGTGAATCAAAATGCATTGGAGACAGCTGAATTAAAGATACTCAAGCCATTATAAACCCCCATATCTAAACTTATGCTGGATTTTACATCTTAGTTTTTCTAATATGAAAGGCTTCTGTGCCTGTGTGAGAGACAGATTTGATATAGTTTTAAGTATTTCTTTATTAGGATATCACTCACTCAAATATGTGTAAATATATAAAATGTAAAAGTGTAAATGTATAGAATAAATTGCAATGGATTGCATTCCCTGAATGCACGTTTCTTACTGCTCACTAGAGAGACTGCATAACCAGCTCAGATGTAAATACTGATGTGAGATGGCCAAAGTTAGATGAGATGAATCCCAAACAAAGCCCATAGAACTCCATAATGATTATTGCTTTTCTTTTCTGATAATGAAGTCTATAAACAGATTTAATTTTGTGGAAACGAAAAGAATTCCAAACATTTTGCTTTACTAAACAGAGTTTTATTGGTTAATCCAGCAAATTTTTAACAACTGGATTAGCTAATTAATTACCATTCATTTTAGCTACAGAATTAAGTGATAACCTCCCTTGCACACTGTATAACCCCAGGGCCCACAGCAAACAGAGGTATGCCTGGCAAGATCAATCTCCCTTTGATCTGGGATCTTGAACCAAAAAAGAGAATGAACGGGTTAAAAAATGTTTACGGAAGAAGTCTGAAGGCTGCAGAATATGGACTTTTCTAATTTTCCTAAAATAACTTAAAATAATTTTTGAGGGAGAGATTAAAAAACAAAAGTGTAATCAAATATATGTCTCTTTGTCTCATCTGTGGGGATAATTTCCTTCCTCTAGCAGGGTTTCTGTTTTCAGTAGCTTGATTAAGCGACAATATCTCATGATTAAATGATCTGGGAAAATTTGCATGTGAATGCTAGATGACATGGCATAGAAACTGATTAGGCCTCATCTATATCACATACCTGGAAATTAATGCTAATAACCATTAATATATTAAGATTTGGATTAAACTTGACAAGAGAAAATGAAGTGTAAAAGAAATTTGCTAAACATTTTGGAAGTTCACAGGTTTTTCCTCCCCTTTTAATCTGGGTATGAAAGTTTTTTAATCTCAGCTATTGCTAATTTACACATTCTTAGAAATTCTTAGAACATAATAATGTTCTAATCACATGCACAGTCTAGAAATGATATGAGGAAGGTAAGTGTTTATGATGGAAAATTCTGTGAACATGTGTCTGACTATCATTCTTGTGTTTAGATAAAGCAAGCAGTAGGAGTGAGAGTATGGGCTTTCAACAACTTTTCATCTTCAGAAACACAAGGGAAAGTAAGCAGTAATTTTCAGGCTTCAGCAAGAAATGCTGAGGAGTTACATTAAATCCTTGATAGTGTGACCATTTGTGTCTGATTTAAACTCTTTCTATTTTGCTTATACTAGAATGGTCCTAGTAGCTGATCCTCAAATGCTATCAGTTATCTGTACCAGATGCCTTGGGAGTTTGACACTTAAAAATTCACTAGACAGACTTCAGAAGTAAGTGCTTGAATCATGAATAATATAAAATAGAAACATATTTAGGTTAAAATTAATAAAATAAACTAAATTTCACATGACTCATGCCAGTGGACAAACTTTATCTTGCAGCCTGGCTCATGGTAATGACATTCTCTCTTCACTGAAATGAGTGAGACCTCTGAGACTCACTTTTCAAAGACCAATCTTGTGTGAAAGACCTGGCAGCCCAAGTTGAACTGAGCTTGAGGTCAAAATACTTCATCTCATCCAGCAGTTGAGGTACATATCTGGCATTCATCCCTCTTTCTGAATGAGCTGAAATCCCATGAAAACATTTACACATGGAAAGTTCAGATACAGGCAAAACTCAGCTGCACATTAATTCTGAGGTTTCTTCATTTTCAAGCAGAATAATTTTTGCAGCTCAACATACATATACCATATGTGACATTCCAGTGCTGAAATGCTCTGGGGGAAGAAGAACAGAAGCTGATACAGGCTGTGGGGAAAGATTATTTAAGTTTTGACTAATGCATGCCTAGCCATGGATGATGCAGTGAAGAAGGAAATGCCTGAAGTATCATTAAGTAAAGCCTTAATATTTTTAAGTAGTGTCTTCTTTGTTAAACAGAACGGTATTTTTACACCAGCAGTTGAGCTATTTTGAGCATAGAAGAATGTTATTTTATATATGTTTTATGTTATTTATTTTATTCATTTTCTGTAAATGGATCAGCTGTAATGGTGTTTTAAGTTTTATTTAGTTTTGTAGATCCCTTCCCCTTTTTTATTAGACCTCAGTCACTTTTTAAGAAAAATGCAGTGTTTAATGTTAATGTAACAGGGATTAATTCGGTATCCACCATAATGTAATAGATACCCTTTTTAAGACCCTAAAAGGTAACAAATACAGAAATTGTTATATTTTATGAACATTCTTTTCATTTTAAAGAATTTTTTCATTTTAAAACCCAACCAAGGCTTCTTATAACATAAATGAGGTTTTCATCCTGTAATGTCAACTGCCAGAAAGTAGAAAAATCTTGCTGCACTTACAGTGTCATAGAAAGACAGTAATTTCTAAAGATATTGCTGGGAAACACGTGGGAGCTGTGAGCCTGTGCTGTCTCTCCCCCTGAAGCTGCCATCCAGGACTGCTGCAAATAGCGAATGGTGTGGAGCATGCTGCTGGCCCCAGTGTACTGCCATGACCAGATCTAGATTCTGCTGAACACAAAGCCATCAGGGATTCAGTAGGAATTCACCTAGGGATTTAAATGCAAACAAGAACAAGTTCTGTCCTGTGAAATGACAAGTCAGGCTTGGAAAATGACGGCAACCCGTGTGAGAGCTGTTCTCTGTGACAGGGTTTGTTTTCTGCACATTGGCTCCTCAGTTGCTACCGAAATCCCATCTGAGAAGCTGAATTCATGTACTAGTTGGGAGAGAGCTGTAGCCAGGTGGGATCTGGTGTTGTTTTGCCTGGCCAGTGGTTGATTTCCTCTAGCAAAGAGGCCCTCGCTCTCTGAGTGGAAGATGTGGGATTAGCTGCTTGTAGGTAATAATGCCTCTCCTTTAACAAGTTCCAAACACCAATAGGATGTAATTTGTGCAACGTGTCCCCATAATAATTCAGCTACTAGAAAGGGGGAGCAAAAATAAAGAGCTTGATCCATACCTTTGTATTTAAGAGTGCCACAGCTGACACACTGGGGAATATGCTTGAATAAAAACAGGCTGGTGTCTGCCTTGAAGTCCTCAGAGACCTACTCAAAGGTTTCAGCTACTGTGGGCTGCTAGCCACACTGGGGACTGACATACATCTTTATCAGCCCTGCCCCTTGCTTCAGAAACACTGCTTTAGGTAATGCAGATATGAACAATACACCAGCTCTTTCAACTTGAGGATAATAAAGTTCTCTCCTGGCTTCAGGAAACAAATACCGATCCTTATGGTACACCTGAGACACCAGAGAGTAATATGTGGTAGGGAAGAAAAGGAAGCAAGGGTAGTCAGGGAGGACAAAATGCAAATATAGTGACTCACAGATTTCCTTAGAACAAAACAGAAAATTTTATTGATTTTGCCATATTTTTAAAATATTTCTGTTGAATTTCATTATTCAAAAGGCAACAGAAAATGTGCATTCTGAAACTCAATAGTGAAAATATCAGGAAAATTGAAGCTATTATTCTGTGACCTCACTGCTCTTTGGCATCTCATGATGCATTTCAAAGCTGTACAGAGAAAAAATGCATACAAAATGTGTGAAAAAAAGGGAAAAAGTAAACAAAGAAACAATTACCACAAAAAAAGCAGTGTAACATTTTGAACAGGCTACGTAAGGCATTATATACCGATAGAATAATTTTCTGAATTCAGCTTTAAATGAGTTAGAAATATAATTAGGGAATGGAGCAGGAGAATTTGAGACACATTTGATTTCTACTGTTTTGAAGCATGGACTGCTTTTTGAAAATTCAGAATTCAGTCTCCAGCTCTCTGCTCAGCTGAATCTTGTTTTTTTCACTGTGTCTAGTGATGTGTGGTTCATAATATAGATGTGCATTCATACAGCTGCAGCTCTGTGTGACTAGTAACATTGACCAAAAGCTGGTACCACATTCCCATAAGTAGATTTTAAGGGTGGTAGGTTCTGGGCTTGATAGACATTTATTATGAGAATGGAATACTGAAGTGATTGCCTCTTCTCTCGAGCTTGCTTGGCTTGTTTTAGTAGTGGAGGGCCACAGAGGTGGCTTCTGTGAGAAGACACCAGGCACTGCCCCATGTCAGAGGGCTCCAAGATGGACCTGCTGCTGGCCAAAGCCAAGCCCATTAGCAATGTTGCCAGAACATGGTCTGTGATAAGATTTTTAAGAAAGAGTAGAAAAATGCTGAGCAAGAGCTGAGATGGAAAGAAGTGAGAAAAATGAGAAGAATAGCTCTGCAGATATCAGGGTGAAGGAGATGCTCCAGGCAGCAGAGCAGACATTCCCTTGCAGGCCCTGATGAAGACCTTGGTGAGACTCCTCTGTGGAAGTCCAGAGTGGAGCAGAGACCCACATGCAGCCTGTGGAGGACCTTACGCCAGACCAGGCAGAGATGCCGTGGAGGAAGGTGCAGTGAAGGGTCCTGGCAGGGGACCCATGCTGGAGCACGCTGTTCCTGGAGAACTGACCCCGTGGAAAGGGATCCATGCTGGAGTGGTTCTTGAAGAACTGCAGTCTGAGGGACAGGCCATGAAGGAGGAGCTCATGTAGGACTCACTCTCATTCAGTGAGGAGCTCCCAGTACTGGAGTAGGGTGAGGCAGTGAGGAGGGAGGAGCAGCAGCGGCAGCATGTGATAAACTGTCTGCAATCCCCATTCCTTGTCCCCCTGTGCCACTGTGGCAAAGAAGGTAGACAAATGGGGAGTGAAATCAAGCCCTGGAAGAAGGGAAGGGTGGGGCAATGGAGTTTTTAGATTTATTCCTATTTCTCAGTATCCTACTCTGTCATTAACTGACAATAAATTAATATTCCCCAAGTGAAGTCTGTTTAGCCCGTGATGGCAATTGGTGAGCAATCCTTGTGTCCTTATCTCAGCACACAAGCTCTTAATTGTATTTTTGCTCCCTGCCCTGCTAAAGAAGGGGAGAAAGTGGCTTGGTGGGCAGCTGTTGGCCAGCCAAGGTCAACCCACTTTGCCTGTAGGGCCCTTCTCCCCTTTCTTTGTCATTACCATCCTCTGTATGAGGGAGAACAGGGACCTGACCCATGTTCTCAGCCACAGCTTTGCTAAAGTCAGCCCTGGTGGTTTCCAGAGTCACAGAAACAAGGAGCCACCAGCCACCAGCCTAGGCAACAATTTAAAGTGTAAGTTGGAGGAACATGGTAGTCATGCACAATACTCTCATGGCTAATATCTGGAAGTTGTGTAGGGCATGAAGTTAATAAAATGTTGCCTTTATAAAACTGGCAGAATTTGCCCAGTGGCTCATTTGCCACTTTAAATGCAGGCAAATCTAAGGCTGTCTGATTTCAAGCTGTTATCAAGCTCTTACGTCCATTTGGCCTTACACATAATTTATTTTTACAAAATAATTGTTTTGGTCAAATGATTTTGTATCTTGGTTATGCATAAGTACTATCCTCCCAAAAAAAGAGTAAAGAGAAAAAAGTACTGTATGGTGACTCATTCCCATGCTTTTTTCATGTTTCTATGGGAATGATGCAGCAGAAAATGCTGCATGGTCAGATCAAAGATGTCACAAACTGGTCAAAAGGGTGTAAGAAGGGTGTTGAGGTATTTGTTAAGGGTCACTTTACTGCACTGCAAAATGCCTGAAATGTGGACACACCACTGGCACAACGTTCCTCAATGTATGCTGAGATCACTGAGCAGAGTAACCTGTCATTTATTACAGACACAAGAAAGCTGCTACATGTAGCTCATTTACATTGAAATTGCCTTTCAACATCACACCATTGGTTATATTTATGTCATCCATTGACAGGTAAAATGTTCTTTGGGGAAAAGAGATGAGGCAACATAGAGAAAATGCACCTTATGACAGAAAATTGTAGGATTTTTTTTGTGCCCGCGGTTGTATGAAAAATGTGTTATGTTCTCAAGGAGACAGTGAAAAGGACAGGGCAAATTTAAAGCAGGGTCAAATGTCTTTAAGTCCTCCATGTCTACCTTTGCAGCCTTTGAAAATGTCAGATCCATGTGGAGTATTATCTGCTCTGAAGAGGAATCATTTCTGCTGGTAGTGGCATTTTTAAACAAGTGGGACTAGATGCATCGCCACTGCAAGGCAGGAGATTTCCATTGACTTCAGAGAGAGTGGGAAGATAAGGACAGGTCTCTTAGAATATTGTGCACTAAGAACTTAAAGGATTTTTCTGGCTCTTTGAGCGACAGATAACAGAGAAGCTCAGACTGCGTGGTTTGCGGTGTAGGAATCTGGTGTTTCCTTGATATGCTCTGCCTTTTGGACTGATGTTCAAATAAAAAGTGTAAATCATGATCGTGATAAATGCTGATGTCTTTTCTTGATATCTTCTCTAGTACTGCACTGTAAAGCCATAATTTAAATACACGGCTTGAAATAAAAATGTTTCAATGCACTATTTGCATTTCCAATGCAGTATTTCAGTATTTCAAAAGCCTTTCTCTTCAACAATTAAAAATAATAAGAGGACTTTTCCATGAGGTGTTCTCTGCTTTCTTGCATAGCAGATTATTTTACTCATTTCACTGCAAGTGCTACAATTCCTCTGCTAACATTGCCTTTGTAGATCACCTCAAGGTTTGACCTTCATTCTAATTTCCAGGTATGTTTTATGTGCGTCTGAAGCTAGTATGAACAATAGCATTTGCAAGTAAAGTTGGGTCTCACTTCTCATACAAGGATTGTTGTTAGACAGGTTTGCTGAAATTGCTCTGCTGTGATTGTTTTATTTTTATTTTTGTTTTTAGTTGCTTTGCATTGAGGCAGTGCAGTGAAATGTGGCAATTCCTATGCTGTTAGTCAGCTTCGGGTCCATGAATTGACCACATTGCTGTCTATGTGTCCCTGAGTAGTGTGTGGATGATAAATACGTGAAAGTATTCTCCTAGTCTTTTCATTTGATTGAGATAAAAACCCAATAAGAATGAATTTCAAAATTATTTGGTGAATGAGTGCTATTGAGGACATACTCATGTCAAAGGTCAATATTTCCAGCATGTCAGACAGAGCTGGCGAGATGAATTCTATAGAGAAAGGTGACAGGCATCTGGAAAATTGTACATCCCAGAGGAGCAGCTGTTCCACTTCCCACATCTAAGATGATGTCTCTAGTGACCTTGTCTGATAAAAAGAAAACCAGCAAAATGCCTTTCTGCAATGTTTTCATAGAATTATGGAACGGTTTGGGTTGGAAGGGACCTTCAAAGTTCAGCTACAGCATCTAGTTAAAGGCTCAGGTGGAAATGAAGTCCCTTCCAGCTTAGCACACTTCTTCAGTGACAGCAAGAGTATCCTAAGTGGTCAAAGGGTTTTAATTTTATCTCAAGGAAGCAAGTCCAAAGCTACACACAGCAGCATATATTATCATAAAATCTTGGTAATGTTTTTTGTACTTTAGAAATGAAAAATAACATCGATCTTTAATCCATCTCAGTATCTTTCCAGTGTATCAATAATGTCTTAATTTCACAAGTATTTTTGAATATGAGCTGTTTCCTTATGTCAGACAATATCTCCCTGAAACCAGGAGATGGAGCCCTGCAGCCAAAGCCTACCACCAATTGCTGCATCTACACCCAGAAGAAATACTTTTTAATTGCATTTGAGGAGAACATATATCAGTTCTGCTTCCTTCTGATAAGATTTGATGTGAGCCATTATCGATCAGCAGATTTGTGGCTACTGAGTAAGGAAATGGTCTGGTGGGCTTCTGTGTTCTGAACTGGGCCAGGAACTGGAAGACAGAAGGTTGCAAATAGTCTGTTCATTTTTATACAGGTGGCTAGTGATGGTGCTAATAAATGCTTCAGTAGATGCATGAGAGAAGGGAGTAGAGCAATTCTGCAGTGCCAGAACAGCAGGGGACCCTGGACTCACCTCCCTCAGCCCCTGCTGCTCCAAGGCTTCTGGTGTAGGATGCCTGAGGGGACACCACACAGTACCAGGGGGGTGGCACAGCTGGGCCCAGAGAGGCTTCCATGTCACCCCCAGGGCTCCAGGGGCTCTGAACCCAGCACCTGCTGCTGAAGGCTCTGCTGTTCACATGCTTCTTATATTGGGCCATGCTGTGACAGTTTAATGCATTAACAGGGCAATGAGGGGGGGCTGCCTGTGAGCATCTGGCATGGCCTAAAAGCCCTCTGTGTACTCAGTGCTTGATTTATACAGCTTGTCAAAGTCTGCCAAAGCTGGCCACTTCCCTTTTCATGTTACTAGTCAGTTATTAACAAGGACAGTGCTTAGCAACTTAATTCAGCAACATTAGGCACGATCTTCCTGGAATACAGATGTCTAAGTTCCACTCAGCACATATGTTGCTTGATTTCAGCACAAGCGATGCACCTCAGTGGGAATCTGCTGCCTACATGGCAGGGGAGACTGTTTATGGCATAGATAGATAGATAGATAGATAGATAGATAGATAGATAGATAGATAGATACAAAAGCACATACTCAAGTAATCCAGGAAGACTGTTTACTTCATTGGATACATACATGCAAAAGAATATGAATCTTGCAAAAACCATCAGCTCCCTGGAGTACAAATATATTCAAAAAATGCAGAGCAGGGAAGACCATTCACTGCAGTTATTTTGCTTTGTTTTGGCAACACAATATGCTGGATGCTGGCTGGCTCTCTTGCTAGTCCAGACAAGCACAGGGTTGCTGGAGCAGCACAGAGCAGCATTTCCAATGCCAGTGACCTGCAACTAATTCTGTGGGGATGATTTCAGGGCAAAGGAGGGAAAGGACAGCCCCAGTGTCAAACTCCAAACCAAATGACAAGATTTCAGCTTGAGATTTTTTTTTTGGTTGGGTAAAGTTTTGGATTCATAAGTTTAGAAGTACACTTTGAAGATCGTGCTGCTATTGGATAATTCATCAATTCCTCAGTCATACTGATTTCCTGAATGCCAGCTTCCACTGTGGTACAAACAGAAAGCAGTGAAAAGTAGATTAAAAAATGAGAGTTTGAGTTGTGATGCCTCCAAAACCCAGAACTAGAGCCCTGTGAGCACATTTCGAAGCTTTTCTAAAATGTTAAGCAGGAATTCCACTCACCTAACTGCACTAGCATTTCCAGCTCCTGCAGTGCAGAAAGTCTTCCCAAAACCACTCTTTTAAAGAACAATGAAACGTTACACTATGTCTGCTGGTACCTATGCTGAGTATGGAAAGCAGCAGATAGCAATGAGTTGCTGTACTTCTCAACATGCTGTTAGCCTCTTCTGCAGCTGATGAAGAGGGTACATGGCACAGGGAAAAGAACAAGGATGCCATCCATCCATCCATCCATCCATCCATGCTAATTAAAATATCAATTTATTGCCTCTATCTGAATGAAAGATGTTTTAGAAATTTGTTGGTACCGGTTGTGCACAGAATCAAACTTGATTTTATTGCTTGCTTTTGACAATTTTACCTAAATTTACACCCTGTAAAGGACATCTCCCTGGCAGAGTTGCTATCAAAGACATCTTAAATGTTGAAATTGATGCTTCAAATTAATTTGGGTGTGGGGAATTGTCTCAAAAACAATGTTTAAAAGCAATCAGGACAGCCTTCTCTTAACCTGTGCTATCTGGCTGTAGAATAATTAACTCAATAATCAGCTTATGACTATGTATGCCAGAATGACATCTAGAAATGACAAGGTGTTTGAGTGGATCCCTAGATGACTGTTAGAAACCAGGAAGATTCCTATTCCCTGTTTATTTTGTTTGCTACAGACACTAGCCAGAAGGATAAAAGTACCCTCACAAAAAGCCCTAACATAGTCTGTTATGTGTAAACAGCAAAGATTTATTGCAGGTAGAGGTTGTGAGCATCTTTCAAAAAAGTACATTTATCATATGTTTAGTGGGGTTTGGGTTGTGAGGAGTAATATCTTCTATTGAGTCATTTTGACTGCTGGGTAAAAAAGATCAACTTTTGGACTTTTTTTATTTGGCTGTTCCTAAGTTTTGATGTGTCTCTTCAATGAAACAAAGGAAATAAATGGTCACAATAAGGCAGGTCCAAGCTAACCAAACTGAGTTCCTGCCTTTGTGAACAAGTTGTATATCTGTTGCTTGCACAAAAAAAAATATGCAAATCCTTCCTTCAACTAGCAGCAGTATTGCTGAAGTGGTGGTTCTCATTAGAAGAAAGCTGTTCAGTTTCTTAGAACATTCTTTTTATATTTTTATGGAATAAATCCAGTCACATGCATAAAAAAGTGCTAAGAAGAGAAGAATCAAACATTATAATATATTGCAAAACCAGACTTGCACTTATGAAATTTAATGAAGTTTAGTTACAGATTTAAGTGGAGCAAGAAGTAGATCTAATAAACCCTGCTGTGTGCAATTTCTAATGTAGTAGTAATCATATAATCATAGCATCATTAACCATAGAATGTCTGGGTGTGCAAGGGACCTTCAAGATCATCAAACTCCCTGCTATGGGCAGGGGTACCTTGCATTAGATCAGGTTGCAAAGAGGCCCATCCAGCCTGGCTTTGAACACTTCCAGGGATGGGACATCCACAGCTTCTCTGGACAACCCCTTCCAGTACCTCACCACCCTCACACTCATTAATTTCTTCATAATATCTAACCTAAATCTACTCTCAGTTTAAAGTCATTCCCATTTATGCTGTCAGTCCAGGCCCCTGTTCCTTTCTGGCTCTCTTGTAGCTCCATTTAGGTACTGGAAGGGGCTCTAAGGTCTCTCCAGATCCTTCTCTTCTCCAGGCTGAACAAACCCAGCTCTCTCAGCCTGTCTTCATAGAAGAGGTGCTCCAGCCCTCTGACCCACTCCAGTGGGTTCATGGCCTTCCTATATTGGAGGACACAGAAAACAGCACTGCGGGTGAGGTCTCACAAAAGCAGAGCAGAGGTGTATCTAAATGTCTTCACAAAGGAAAACAGGTTGTTTTTAAGCAGAATCAACTCAATATACGTCTTCAGTGATTTATTGTTTAACCATTATTACTCAGAAACACATGTCAGAGATAATGAGGCATTTTCATGTTCAAATAAATTTTTAAATCATATTTTTCAAGGATAGCCGGCTATCTTTTCCTTAAGGGCATACTTGAATCAAATTAAGAAGCTGTCAGAACAGTGTACAATTTGCTTAGTGCAGAATTAGGTAAAAACTGTATATTACTAAACTCAAAAGATACAGATACCATGTTCTGGTACAAGTATTATCTATCTCTTCAAAAACAGAACATTAAAGCTTGACCAAACACTGAGATGTAGAGTCATATTTTATAGGGCTTTGTTTTCCTGTATAAATTGGAAAAAAAACAACCCATAAATAAAGCATCTAAATCAATACTTATGCAAAAAAATTGTCTGAAACAGCAAAAAAATGATGGGTTACTTTTGTTTGCTTGAGTTTGTGAGGCAATAGGATACAATATGATAATATCTGCAAATTCCCTCATTCAAATACTATGATGTTCACAAAATAGAACTGGTAATCTTTCCTGAATGCTCTGAAAGCTTAGATCATCAGGCAGTCTCTTTATTCAACAACTGAGGCTTTATAAAGATTATATGATATTGCTGAAAGAGTAAAGATGCTACCTCCAGCAATGAGTCCCTCAAAATAATAATTTAAAAAACCACAATAATAATTTTGTATGATCTGTTTTTGCATAATTCTGCATATATTTTTTTGTACTAGGAATAAAATCTTGTAAATCTAGGCTATCTATCCATTGTAGTTTTTATTCTCACTCGTGGTAATGGTGATTAAAAGTCCAATGCATCTTAAAATTATGTACTTTTATTATATTTATATATTTTTCTACAAAAATCCAATAATCAGGGTTTCATCTGATTTGACACTTAGGTTGGTGGTGTCAGTAGTCCTTAAAGACTTGCTCTTAATTCACACATCTATCAGTCCAAGCTTACTTTGAAAATACTGTCTGGAAAAATGTATTTTTTTCAAAATATTGATGAACAAAAGGGGGGAAAAAAGGTAAACCAGAAAATTATGTGCTTACTTTGGAAAATACAGAAAAAAATTGCCACATTAAAAGATTAAGCTTCCATGAAACAATAGAGTAATTTTAAATTTTTAAAGAGAAATTAAGGGGAATTGAGATGTGACAAAAAATAGAAAACAGTATTTATCAGCACA
Source organism: Parus major (assembly GCF_001522545.3). NCBI lineage: Eukaryota > Metazoa > Chordata > Aves > Passeriformes > Paridae > Parus > Parus major. Next base: position 31,268,818 of record NC_031773.1, on the reverse strand, counting down.
GTTTTGCATGAATGTTCTTTGGCAGCTTGTATTCTTAATTTTGCTAACAAAAATAAAGAGTTAACTGTGATTTTTTAGATACTGGCATGAACTACTGCTATTTAGTACTACTTCAAAGGCATTTAACTTCAAAGTTACTGATTTTTCAGCCCCCTTTGGCTTCCTTCTGCACCATCTTCTGCTATTCGCTTGCTCTGCTTTTGAAATGAAAAATAATTCAAAAGTTAAAGGTGGAAAAAAAGGTCTTCAAAATTTTGCTGTTCAGATGAATTTGGAGTTTTCTTGACAGCTTAAACATAGTGTCTAGAGGCAGTACTTTGCAGTTTTAAGACAGTATTTTACAGCTCTTTGAAGGCTCTTAGTCCAATCTGATTAGTAGAGTTAGTTATAGAGGATGAAAACATAGCATGCATGAGTACTGAGAGACCCTTATTTTTCCTAGATGAGCATGTAAACTGCTCCTCCTGTGTACCAGAAACTCCTGCATAACTTTCCTTTGCAGACTGTGGTCCTTATAAGGCAGGTGGAATGCGATTCAGATGCCAAGATACAATCAGATGCAAACACATAACAAGATGATGTAGTAGAAACATGAAAGCAGAGAGGACCCTAACAGTGATATTTCTGTGGTTAAATGCAAGTGTCTGCTAGTCAATAAACATGTGAAATCCCAGATATCTGCTGTGTCCTTACCTCCAAGGAGAAATACAAGCTACTGCACACCTTACTTCCCCTACCTCTACTTCTGCATATGCAAACATTTGTACTTGAGTACCAAAGGTCACAGGAAACTCAGAATACTGTGGCACAGGAAAAAGCAAGAACCTAGGTGTTTCTAATGCCTCAAATCCTCCTCTCCCTGAAGATCACTGGAGTATAACTTAATTGTCATGTGGATTTATTATAGTAATTCTTACTACATAAAGGGTGTTGAAAGAACGCAGCTACTTGAGTGCACTAGGAGTTATCTGAGCACCAAGGTGTCTGTCAGTTTCTAAGCATATCTTAAATTCCTGGCCTTAAAATCACATAAGAAAAATAATCCCACCAATTTGAATGGGATTTTGAAAAAAACTCAACATAAATAGGATAGAAATAAAAGCGTTTGAGTATTTTGAAGAGGAATGCTTGAGAAGGATTATCATTGTGCTTTGTGCTAAGGTCCACAAGGCTATTAATTAGGATACTTCAGTCTGTTTGCAGCTTGATATGAAAATGACATTTTCATATCAAGGTCATTGTCAGCTGTTGTCAGAATTTGCCAGCTGTTGCCTCCTGCAGCCACTGTGGTTATCAGACTTACCTACCTTTGCTGCTACACAGGCTTTCTGAGGAAAATGCCAAACTGTATTAATAATATTTAGATTAATATTTAGTCCAATACTTTGTTTAATGCTAGCCCAAATCCTGAAACTACAGGACATTTAAAAAAAAACAAAGCATCGTCCTCACACCTCTCTTCTTTTCCATGAGGACTTTGTGCTGGCAAAAGCCATAAAAGATCTAGGCTGATGAAATGTAAAGGCAGAAGAAAAGAGGCTCTGTGCCTCCATCTCATGTTGGAGGTTCAGGTGCTGTAGATTCTCCACAGCCTGACTATTCAGCTTTCCCTTCTCCACTAGATCAGGCAGATACCAGTTGTGGCAGGCAAGGATGGAACCAACTGGGTTAGTGGATCATATCCACCCAGCAGGGTAAAACCAGCTCTGGGATAAGCAGCTCTATTTCCCTAAGAGGGAGCAAAGCAGCAACAGGGGCTTGGGAGGATCATGCCTGAGGCCATATCTTACTGCACAGGCACTGAACCTTTGGGAGGCAGCTGAAGGAGAGCGTGAGGGCCAGGAAGGTCCAGCCTGTGGCAGGAATACAACAAAGGCATTGGGTTAAACTCAATCCTCCTACTGCCAGCTGCACCACAGACATTGTTGCATCTGGAATTTCCTGACTTATATATTGTGATTGCACCCCTGGGGAAGTTCAGTCTAACTTTCTCATCATTAGCTCAGCAGCTCAGAACTGGAGATACAAACCATTTGGTGTAAGTAAAGTAAAAGTAAAGTAAAATAAAGATAGGTAAAACAAGAACAACAGAACAAAATACAAGATAGAATATACTCTCTCTAACCAGTCTGGTGGTTGAAAAAATCTGCTTGAGAAACCTGCAGAGGCTGTAATCAAGCTGTGGCTATATATACCTCCATTCTGAGAAAATGCTTTAGAGGAATGGAGTTTTCTGTCTTTAATTTTCTCAAGATATTAAAGTGTTGTGCTCTTGTCCTAGTTCCTGCAAGAAACTGCTGCAAACTTAATGCTCCCAGTATTGGAAATTGCCTGAGCATAAGTAAAATAAGAGTCAGTAAGGGATATTGTAGACCATTTGTCTTTTTCTGACCCTCCCTAGGCCCTCGTCTTGTGAGATTGAAAGATTTCTCAGAGTGCGTTAGCTGAAACACATATGAAAATTATGAAGTACCCACCTTCCTTGTGCTCATGACTTGCCATTTCCAAGAGGAGGGCTTGCCTCCTGGTTGTAGAGGCTCTTCAGAAGTATCTAGGTGTAACCCCTCACCTGAAAAAGTGAAAAAAGGTATAAGGAAATGGAAGCTTTTAAATTTTAAATCTGTGTTTTCACATAATCTCACAAATGAAATAAATTTGAGTAGTTGGTAATGCAAGTTTGATCCATCCCATCCAAAAAAATGTATGACTTGAGGACTTCTTGAGAGAAAAGTAAAGAATAAAAAGAGGATAATTTTTATTTCAGCTGCAGCTATGAGGACAAGCTGCTCTAAGCTGCTTTAGTGGACTAGAGTAGACAGTCAGATGTCTGGCAATTTCCTAGAAATCCTTCTTCACTTCTGCTAGGTACTGTAGAACATTACATAGGTCAGATGGTAATTTAGATCAATCCATGAGGCTGAAATGTCGACAATGACTCCAACAGCACCAATAATAATTGCTCTGCATTGCCAGCAATCTGACAGCAACTCTCCCAGCTACCCCCATCTTCACAGTGCTAGGCACTCACAAAGATAAAAACAGAAAGGCCAGCTCTGGTTTGAACAAGGAGCTTGCTGATAATTTCTGAGGTTACCAAGAATCATGGAAATTTCAGGAAAGGCCACAAAATGTGCAAAATCCTCTACCATTCATTTGTTATTGGGACTTACAGCCTGCTCCATACATTTTCTGCAGCTCCGGAAAGTTGAGGACGAAGGAAACAAATTGCATCTTAACATTTAAAAGAATACATTAATTAATAATCAAATCAATTAAATACCACCCCAAAGCCCTTTTCCTGGGCTCCACCATGGGCTTAGAGCAGGTTCCAGTTAAAAGCATGAAGTGAGAACTGACAGCCTGCTCCCCACAGTGGGCACAGTGCCCTTCGTGCTTGGTTCTGAAGAGAAACACAAGCTGGGATCTGGTGGATGGAGGTTTGGGTGAATTTGTTGATATGAAGAACTTGTCAAACTGTGCCCCAAGAGAATGAGCACTTTTCCATTAGATTTATTCACTATTATATCCAGGCAGGGGTGAAGCTCTGGATATCCCTGCCTGCAGGCATCATTACCACTGGGAGGATCTCTTGGTTTCGTTCAGTCTCCCTACTGCAGAAGGGGTGACTATGATTAACCTTAGACTCTAAATACTAAGAAACAAGCAAATAACAAACAAATAGAAAAAAATAGGCTGATATCCTATATATTCATAAGAGCCTTCTAAAGTCCATAATGGTTTGTTTTCTGCCATGGTATTTTAAATTAGTCTCTAAGGCAGAAACAGTCTGAGGTTTATGTGTTCTTCCATGAATGCTCAGTGGTCTAGTAGAGCTCCTGGATTTTTACCTTTAAGAGATATAGTTTGCTCTGACATTCACAGTGGAAAGATTAAGTGGCCATCCTGCAAGCACAGTCCCACTGGATACAAAATTTAGAATACAAATTGCAAATTTTATTTGATCCAAGTGTGGATGCAGGTGAGTCAGAGTATTGATGAGGAGAGACAGTATGTCATTTGACTATTTACTGCTTTTATTTCTGACATTCAAGGAGTGATGGATTATCTTCTTACAAGGGAACACTTATATAATAAATCAATAAAAAAAGGGAAAGCACCGACCTCATTATTTGTATTCACTACAAATAGCTTGGCCCAGGTTAACAAAAAAAGTCAGTTGGAGATACAGTTTCAATTTTTCAACTATTAGTAGTGACAAGTAATAATATTACAATTTCCAAGTACTGTGTGGGCTATGGTAGGGTTTCTCTCTATAATTAGACGAGGAAACAGCCATAATGGCTGACAGATAGCAATAATTAGTAGTGGTTTTCAATTTAAGTAGTCTAAGAAGTTCGATTGAATGGAATTAGTGGGCTAATGCTTATCAAAATAAGTAAGGTTTAAATTTTTAGTTATCTTACAAAATAACTGTGTGCAGACAGTGCTTGGTGACTTGTGTAGTCACTGAAAATCTCAGCCTCTACAGCTCCTGGAGAAAGGCAGTTCCTGAAGGGTTCAAGTTGCATTCAGTATCAAAGGCTCAGGAAAAGCACCTGAGCCACTATAACAGAAATCAATTGCCTCACTGACCACAGGAGTAAGGATTCTGAATGTGACTGTCTGCACCTGCTGCTATCACCACAACCAAAAAAAAAGAGGGATGATGAAACTCAGCCTAACCACAAATAAGGGTGTGGACAGCACTCTTGTGGTACCCTGAAAAGATGTAAATTACAGTCTCTAACACACAATCCCATTTATTTCAGATTAAAGGTCGGAATAAAGGATGAATATTTCAGGGAAGAGAGAATATACTCTTTTAAATGCCTTCCATTGTTCAACACTGCAAGATACAATACTCTTGCTGCTCAGTATGACCCTTCTCATATTTTTTTAGACAAATCAGTGAATGGAAAGAAGACTTCATACATTTTAGTACTACTTACTGCCTTTTAAAAAGAGGAGGTGATATATCAGCAGACTGTGTGTTGGCTGTTCAGTAGTACACAGCTTTTTGGTGATTGATGGCACAGGGAATAGGTTCTCTGGGTCTAACACTGAGTGGCAAATTAGAAAAATTTTCCTGTCCTAAGTAAGGGTCTAGAGTGGATCAGTCTGACTGCACTATGTATTCATGTCATACAGAAATGAAATTACTACACTCTACTTCCAATGCAAAAGCCAAATTAATTCACTTTACCTTATTTCATATTAAAAGAACATTCTCACAAAATGATTTGCTTTAGTTTAATCAGCCTATTCTAAAAATGAATTCTGATCAACTTCTTTGAATGTTTTCAAAGCCCATTCTTATTAGTGAGTAGGTATATAAACATCTTGAAATGTATTCAATATATCAAAATCAGTGGTGGAATCTATCTAAGTAATTAAAAGCAAGAGGTGTTTCTCTTAAAATAATATTTGATGTAGGAATATAAAGGCAGCAAAAATATTATAACTGTTCAGTGGCTACCTTCAGCAGGGTTTGGCTGTCACTGCCTCAGTGACTGAATGTGAAGAAACTTGGTTTACTGACAGAATCTCTCATATGACTGTGCTGCTGAGAGTCTGTGGAATAAAACTGCTTTTCATTTGCTCCCTGAGGGTGTCTGATCTCTGTCCATGGCCTGGAGAGAAGCAAATACGATGACTTGTTCACTGCCTGCCAACTGGTTCATTCACAGTCGATCTGTGCAGGGAAGTTCTTCCCACAGAAGGAAGAACAATTCTTTTTTCCCCATTTTCTCTAAAGTTTCTTAGACACCTGTTAATCTTGCTTTATATGTCACTGTGTTTGTGCCAGCAGACATCTCACCAGCTTGACCTGCCCTTCTTACTCTGCCTGACAGGAGAGGGAAGTGTTTGGCCATGGGGGGCTGCTGCTCTGCGGGGTTGAGCAGGGTCTACCACTGCCTTGCATATGATGCATTAAAGCATCTGCTTTGGCCCTTTGCATGTGATTCAGGATCAGCACAGAAAGCAGTTCCTTAATATTGCATTTCCTGCCCTTTTTTGACAGTAACATAACGGAAGTTTCCTACTTTGTGCAAACTAATGCAGAAGTCCCTGTAGTCATTTTGCTCAGTGTTTACTTTGTGGCTCACAGTCTGATTGATATTTTTGTCCTACCAGCTTACTTGTAAAGACACATTACTATTGCACACTGTTTTGCTCACCATAAAATAGTACATCACCTGCTTTTAAGAATACTTTGTTTAGAATACGTTGTACAAAGAATACTTTGCACCCTGGTGGTTTTATTCTTGCGGCTTAAACTTCTCCTTTGGGTGTAATATTTCCAGACTAAACAGAGTAACCTTTTCATAGCTCTAATAGAATTTGAAAATACAGAGAAATTACTTCTAGCTGGAGTTCACAAGTGTTTTCCTTCTAATGTGATGTCTGAGTCCATTATAGCTGTCAGTCTGTGAGATCAACTGCATCATAATGATGTTGCTGTTTTTTAAAAGGCATATTTATAAAATGAATTGTCTACTGAAAAAAAAAATGTAACCAATGTAAACCCCTTTGATAAAAATTAACACTTTCCAGTTCATACTTAAAAAATTTATTTTCATATTTTGATCAGTAAAAATTTGGATTGGAAAGGGTATTGGCATTAACTGATTTTGAATTCTGATGATTTCTGGCCAAACTGTAAAGGTGTCATACCACTTTCTGCTAAGGTATGGACCCCTTCCAGAGACATGTGCCCTGGTTTTTGTTTCTCCAAGACACACATATTCCAGCATGCTTTAGAAGTATGACCACGTCAACAAGTTTGACTTTTATTCAGTATTCAAGCTGACTTTTACACTACTGAAGTGAACTTCACTTTACACTAGTGAAGTTCAACTTTTTTAATAAAGCAAAAGGTTTGTCAAAACAATAATAAAATGTAAGGAGTTTCAGTGATCAGGATTTTCTGACATCAACTTGCTTTGTACTCTTTAGGGAGCTGCAACCCTTGATGGCAGTTTGAGAATAAAGCAGGATCGGTCCTCATCTGTGTGGCTCAGGAGGATATTTCAAGTACCTTGCCTCAACATTTGTATTATAGCTATAATAATGATCTCTATTATTTGTTTTTGTTGCTGGGTCATATGCTGGAGCTCTACAATAAAGAAGCCTTCAGATACTGAGAGAGTAATTGGATTTTAATTTTTCAGAATGTTTTCTGAAATTTTTTCACTCCTGTTGGGACCCAGGCTTTGCCAGGCCTTCCATAGCCCCATTTTGTAGTCCTGTGTGAAGAAGAGAGCAGCTCATAGGTAATGTCTGCTGTTAAAAGGTTGAGCCTTCACTGTGCAGTTGCGATGACAGAGAGATTAAAGCCATCCAAGTGAGGAAAGAAGAGAGAAAAGTTCTCCTTCATGATGGGTAGGGGACCAACTTATCAATGCTCTAACACTGCTTGGTTTCTACCCTCTTTCTGGAACAGTGTGTGCTCTTCACTGCCAGTGCAAGGGCTTTCACCACAACTGTTCCTTGTTTTTTTGCAGACAGCAGCAGCCTTGCTCTGGGGCATGCTTTGCTGGGCAATGGGCTCTGCTCCCTGTGCTGCAGAGGCTGGATGACCCTGCAGACATCCAGATGTTGAATGCAGTGCCCCATGCAAAACATCAGTGCTGCAGAGATGCTCAGTCACAGCTGGTAAACTGGCAGCAACTCCAGGCAGATTGGGTTTTGGCAAAATTACCCCCTTAACAGGCACTTTTGCTTGTGGCCGCTGAAATCTTCAAGTTCTTAATTATTTGTTATTTTTTCCCTCCTCAGAAGAATTGTTCAGAGCATTACAGGCAACAGTCCTTTCCTGTTGATCCTGTTTGAAGCAATCAGAATGTAATCATCAAATTTATTGACTGCAGGCAAGTAAAGGTTACAATAGTCTTTATCTACAGCAACCACTCAAATACTATACTTTCTTTTGTAACTTCTGGATGAACAGAGTTTCAATAATTTGTTTAAAAATAATGAATGCTTGATTCCTTTGGGTATCACACTGTGGCACAACTTGTCCAAATGATGATCCCAGTTCTGTCATTCTTCCTTTTAGTGTATTTCAATGCAAATAGTTGTTTCAGAAAGCCTCAGAAGACTTAACTGTGCATGCCTATAAACCAAAAGGATGCCACTGCATGCTGTTTAGTAAAAGAGGGCTGGACCAGAGGTAAAAGTTTGCTTTAAGGAGTTAATTTGGTGGTTGGATTGAAGGTATCATAAGGGAAATCTTGTGAAAACCAGGCAGGTGATACAGAAATTAAGGAGAGGACATGGGAGGCTTTATGGTTTTACTTTCAGGAACTGCTTAGAGTACATACAAGCCATAAGAAACTGGCACAAAACAAATCAGGGTAATTTGAATTTGGAGATTTTTGTTTATTACAAACAGAACTAACCAGATGTTTTACATGAGACAATTCACATCAAGCATTGGAAGTCTTTCCTATCATGGTTTTTGATGAAGTTTAGAGCAGTATAATAAATATTTATACTTACACACAGCAAATTTTAAGAATTATCTCTGCTTCAGGGCTGACTGAAAGAAAATAGTGCTCTCACATAACATTATAAATGTCTGTTTTTAAAAATAGTCATGTGTCAATGATTTCTCTTGAAAAATATCTTGATCCGCTTTTACAAGATCCTCAAACATTTTAACTGGTAAATAGTAACAGATATTACTATCTTCTTGCAAGGACAGTTCAATAAAACAATTTATGGAGTCTCACAGTAACTTTTATAGTGGAAAGATTTATGCAATGTCTAAGTAGTCATCCCTTTCTATTTTGTATTTTTTACCTCCTTCCTAAACAAGAGGTCTGCTTGATGGAGGAATAGAGAGAGAAGGAGGAGGAGGAAGAGGAGAAGCAGGAGGAGGGGAGGAGGATGATGATGATGATTACCAAGTTTATCAAGCTGTAGGTAGGGCAGGCTTTGCTTTCTTTTCTCCGCTCTTTATAGACAAAGCAGATTCTCCTCCTTTGGTGGCATGGATTTGGAGGTAGGAATTTGGATTAATAAGATTATAAATGATTTATAAAGAGATAACCAGTGATTAATAACTGTTGATAGCAATCTGCGAATTACAGCAGTTTTACACACCTTAGTGGAAAATTCTCAAAGTCTGTGAGGGCCAATCTTTTGGCCAAGAAAGTATCAGCGTTTTGGAGTGTCAGAAAAGAGTCACATGCTCCTTTGTGCTCCTGCCACAGGGCCATGAGCACGGGCATATGCTGGTCCATTCAGTAGCTGCTGCCCTTCTCTGGGGCTCTGGGCAGCTGCAGGGCTGAGGCTGTCTCCCAGAGTTGGGTTTGAAGTACAGTTTTCTTCTGTGCTGCCTACACCGGGGAGGGAGGGTGTCTGGGGAGAGGCAGCCACCACCCAGCAACATTCACATTTTTCTCCTGGTCCCCATCCATCCTGGGAGACCTCTGGGAGTGAGTAGGATGGATGCTAGACTTGCAGAATTCCCAGGCTGAGACACTGACTCACCATGAATCCTTTGGGATTTCCAATGAAATTAATTGCTGCCAGTGAAATTGATTGCTGCTGATTATTCCCTAAATCAGACAGATTATTTGGTTACTATTCTTTAGAATCAATTTTAAATATAAAAAACATAGCATAAACATAAAAATAGAAACTTAAATATGACCCTTAGTTGCTATAGAATTGTCTTCCTGTTCCCACAATAGATAATACATTGATCAGATCAGTCTGCTATATTATGATTCATAAATTAATCTGTCAAAATGAATGCAGAGAATATACTTTTTACTTATTACACTGGTTTGTTTTAATTAGATTTTCTTTGATGATTGCAAGACCAGTTTGGACAGGACTTTGAGCAACCTGATTTAGTAGGAGGTGTCCCTGCTCACAGCACAGGAGGTTGGATCTAAATAATCCTTAAGGTCCCGTCCAATTCTAACCATTCTATGATTCTATGGCTCAGATAAATATAAAGTGTCTTCTAGTCTTTACTGTTAACTATACTAAGATCCCAATATTCATTTACATGAAAATGATTCTTAGAGTGATTTATGAATGTATCATGTACTATCAATACTCTCTCATATATAATGAGAAGCTTCAAAAAGTTTTACAGAGTAGCTCCTGAAACAGTGTAATGAATAATCCAATGAAAACTGTAGCACAAAAAAAAAGGTATCTCTATTACCTGGTGAAGTGTTGATTTGATTCTAAAATGAACTGCTTTGTTATAAATCAGAATGAAAATGTCAGCACTGTAAAATTCAACTTTGAAATAAACATCTGGATTTTAGCTGTGCACGAAGGCTCCACCAGGCACAGCTCACTTTTGTGGAAGCATTGAGCTCAGTTCTGGTAATGTGAATTACAGCACAGGATCCTTATCAAATGGGTGGATTCTTCACTGAGTGTCTAGACATGAGACCCATTAGCTGTATTTCAAAGAATGAGAAAATACTAAGTGCCAGTATCTAGCAGATTATGGGTGAAAATATTTTTATACAAGTGTCTGAAATTTAACTTTCATATAGAAAATTTCCACCCAGAAATACATCAGAGACTGTGCCTAAATTTAAGACACTGGCATTGTCCAAATAAACCCCACAAAGCTAAGCACTTATTTACATTTTCTTCTGAACAAGAATCTCTAATTTTTGCCTTTTTCCATGACATCTTTGGTTTCTCAAAACCTTCACTCATTTTTCTGCCTATTGATGATACTTACATCCAAACATGGACCTGGCTACAAAACTACCTCTGTGGCTATTACACATAAAACCAAAACTGCTTATTTCAAATCTATCTTTGGCTTAGTTTGGGGAAGATGTGGCATAGGTGTCAGCACATTTGCAAAACTAGATGTGGCAGGACAAAATATGAATCCAAATAGCCAAATCGCAGCAAAGTATTTAAGCATGTGTTTAAATATAAGAATTAATTTGATGTTTTACTGAACTGGAACCAAAACTGGAGCTGTATTAGATACTTGCTAGATCAATTCCTTTTATGGTGTCTGGCTAAACAATATAAAGGCAGTATAATATTTGTATTATCTTCTTGCTGAGCTGGTAGTTCCACCTTTTCCACATTACAGAAGCTTCTCTTATTTAGTGTTTGTTCACCATATTTGGCTGAACAGCCCTCTCCTCTACATTCTCTATTGAAAGGTTTGGGGATTTCCTACCCAAGAAAAAAATTCAGCTCAGAACTACTCAAAACCAGGGTATAGTCAATGTATCATTACAATTTGCAGGACCCTCTACTGCTGAAAATTATTTTCTGGTTGAATCAACTTAAGTAGATTTAATTTTTAATGAATGACAACATAAACCCCAAGGAATTGTTTTCCTTAATTATCTGCCTCTGTTTCCCAGTTAGTGACCATTATTGGCTCTTGCACAGCTTCTCAGTCAGATGACTCCATGAACTTTTCTATGGTGGAATCTTAAGGATATTTTTAATACTTAGTGCAACAACATCCCGTATAAAAATATTTCAGAAAACGTTTTATAAATGTTTCTTCTGCAGTCCCACAGCTTCATATTGTTATATGTACCACTGTTTTTGCTTTAGCTTTATCATCTGCTTTGAAATTTAAATTGAAACAGTTTTTTTTTCATAGCTCAAGACCACTTTTGAAACCAAAGCAGAGTCTCCATGACTGTAACATTTGTATCAGTGATGACTATTTCTCTTGGGGAAAACATGAGTCCTTCTGATGATTGGTCAATTAATTTTGTTTTTTTATCTGCCTGTGAATGCATATAATGGATAATATTGATTAAATGCATCATGAAAAGTCTTTCTTCTAAGCCTCAGCAATAATTGGACCAAGCAATTATTCAATTTTGAGCAGCTACAGAGGAGATGTCAGTGTCCATTGATACCGAAATGTAATGGAAGTCTTCACCGATGTAATAGTATAATATAATATATATAATATAATTATCATGCTCAGACATTGCAGTCCTTTCAGATGCAGTGGGTTTTATTCCAAGGCGTGCTGTCCTCAGTAGAGAACAAGGATGTGTTAAGGTGGCATCTGGATGGGGTTAGTCATCCCTTCTGTCTGTGCACATTCCTGGGGGAAAGCACAGCAGCCCTGAGGGATGATGAAAAAGACACCATCAGAAAAATGGTGGTGTCTTCCCCTTGTTGACCCATTCCAAGCAGTGGGAGCTGTAGGTGCAGAGATGTGACACTGGAGGAGGAAGCTGGTGACTCCCAGAACCCGCTGTGCACCCCCTCCCTACCTTGATGTGTACCAGACATGGGCCTCCTGCTCTGGCCCTGCACAGATTTATTGCCTCCTGACACCCCTCCCAGAACAGCACTGAAAAAAGAGATTCCTTTGCTTACATGCCACACATATCACACCAAACCTGGAGAAAGGAGGTTGGTAGAGTAGGTAGGATGTCATTCCAAAAGGGTTTTATTCACCCCAATGTTTTCTTTCTGATAGACATTTTTATGTGTTGCTTTATAATACTGGAATGATGTGAGATCATGATGGGAAAGAGCAATGTTTGTACATTATGTTAATAAAAATGTTCTGAGATAATGCAGCTCTGGCTTGTTTCTGGTGTTTCTCATATATCTTGCGTATATTATTTATTCATATATAGCCTAGACTGGGGAATTTTCTAGGTTTCTTTCTTGGAATGTGAAACAAGATCATGAAAGTGACATTTATTTTTTTATTGCCTCCTCTTAATGTAACTGGAAAGAATAATAATAATAAAAAAATGCTTCACACCTTCTACCTCAGGAACAGCATTGCTGAGCAGGGGAGGGAAGCAGAGGGATCTGCTGCTCTGGATTAATATTGTGAAAATCATGATTTCATGCAATGCCAATTTATAAAGGGTTTTCTGTAATTTCACCATTGCTATTGATCAAAGAGAATGCTTCAGATGAGCGCAACTATTTTAACTGAAGCTTTCAGGGCTGTGAATATGATTTAAAATTAAGTAAGGGAACATTTCTAAAATGAAAGGCAAAAGAAATCTTCACTGAAAAGTAAAGAATCAAAAACATTTACTCATTTAAAAAGACAAAATTACAGAAATTTTTGTCTGCTATTCTTTTGCTAAAGATGATACTGCCTTTGCTAGCCCCATCTTCTCAGGTATTTTTAATGGCTCACACTACAGCAGTAAAAAAAAGAATAGATGGAGCTGGAAAAATTAAGTGGAAGACCAGAATCTCATAAAAGAACTAAATGTTGTCCAGACACAGTTGTGAAGTTTCTGTGCTTATGTGTGTAGCAGAAAACAGGCTCCAGAATTTCTAGAAAATACCTGGTAGAAAGCTTAACTGGCTTCACTTGGTGCAGTGACCTAATCAGTTGTTTGTCAAATCCGTGTTTTCATTTCAAGTTGACATTAAACTTCAACTTGAAAGTATGGTTGAAGCATGTAGAAACTTCTGGTGAGCTAGTGCAGCAACCAGAGCATCTTCATGCAACTGGGAGCAAGACCTCAGTCCAGGAGGCTTGGAATGGTCTGTGACAGCTTCAGAAAAGGCCTCACCTTGCAAATAACTTAATTTTTCTTAATGTCCTTGATGTGAACGGACTCGTGGATATAAAGCTTTGCTTTAAAAAACTCCATGGAATTTCTGTAAATTCTCAGGTCTGATCATGTTCCTGCGTTTTCTGAGTTCTCCCACCAAATTAAAGACCCACAGAGCAACTTTGGACAACCTTGCCCCAGAAAGATAATCATAGTTTCTTTATACAATCCTTCACTACCTGCCAACTTTCCTGATAGATCGTTTGTGAGACATTAAACCTGTGATTCTCTTTTGGAACAGGAAGTAGAGGCTGCTGGGTTAAGTGTTTCAAGAGTTACCTGCTTCAGCTTTTTTCTCCATGCCCTATTTCCAGCACGGACCTTGGTGAATCACAGCACTGCACACGCAGCATGCAAAGGGCTCTTGCTCACTGAGTTTGTGCATTTAAGTCATGCTTCTGGGCAGGCTCACTCCTGTGGCCACCAGGTGCTGCTTCCACAGCCAAGCACTGAACCTGGACACCGCTCTGGCATCTCAGTGTGGTGGTCCTGCTGTACCAGACGGTGTTTCTCTGTTCCAGGTGAGTAGGCACACCTCACCCTTCGGCTGGGTGGGGATTTCTGGGCACTCATGCAGAGCAGAGAGCCTGCAGGCTCATGTAGACAGATGTTTGAGTGAGAGATGTGCAGTGGCAGAGCTCTGCTCCCAAAGAACCTGCCCCACACAACGGTTTAAAGGAAGGCAGCACATTTTGGTAAAGTCAAATGTCATTTTAACAGAATTTAGTAAGTTGTATGTGGATACGCTGAATTTGTCAAAAGCGCTTGCTAGATCTGACTAAAATTGACCAGAATATTCACGGTGAAAGGTCAGATCATTAAACCAATTCTTGTGCTTGTAACCATAACTTGTCAGAAGAAGATATTAATGAACATCCGTGTCACAGAATAAATTATTACAAAAAATAAAATAAACTCCTAATTTTCACTAACAATCCATTAAGTTAATAGGTTATACTTTTGTTGTTTTGCTGGTAGGGGTATGGGATATTAGTCAGGAGTAGTAAAGCAAATTAATGGTGTCTATGCCTCTTTCTCATGCATGGGAAAGTCAGGAAAGAACATCCTTATTTATTGTTGGAATAACTTTTTTCCAAAACATCATATTATTCATTCTCAAAATATCAGCCACATTAATTATCTGGAGACATAAAAGAGTTTCACATTCTTTGGATTACTACCTAACATGACTTTAAAAAGAACATTTTACTGGTGTTCTGTGGTATAAATATTTTGATTGGTAAGTCATGTAGATTTCAAAACTGAACTGGTTACAGTTCTTACTTCTCTTCTGAAGAATCCTGTCATGCTAACTGTATGCTGGTTAACAGGAATTCAACAGGACAGAGGGCTTCCTGGGATGCTGCTGGAGGACAGTCTCAGGTGGCAGCAGTGAAACACAATGTGATTTATTCTCAAACAACAAATTTTGGGGTTGGGTACTGCCTGGTTTACAGGCAGATTTGGGTGACCTACCATTGTGGCAGTGTGACTGACTAGGAGATCTGTAGTAAAGTGGAATTGAATCAGAACTAAGATCTAACACAGATGGTACTGCTTTCAAGAGCAGCGATGTTGTACAAAACTAGCAACCATTTGCCTAAAACTGTGATCTTGGTCTGATCCAAAATTCGTTCCTCATGTGGCAAAAGCTGAAATTTTACTTCAGTAAGAGTTATCATGGTTCAGATGCATGCCCTGAATGATAGAGCATTCTGCCAGGTACTTTTTATTAATTTAAATCTACTTAAGATAATTTTACTGTTTAAAAGACGAATTCTGCAAGGCTTAAGTAAGGCAGAAATTAAAATCCTCAGTGATATTATTTTCTGCAATCCACATACTACACTTCCTAATCTGCTCAGTCAAGAGATTTTTTCCTCTTTTGGGTAAGAATGCATTTGTGTTTACCACACATATATGTATGCCAATATGCTTTTGAACAAAAAGCAGCTTATCATCCTCTTCTCAGTGCAGGATTTGTAGACATGCATACAGAACCTAAAATAACACAAAAGCCTTTTTTTCCCCTGAAAATTGTGCGTTGCAAAAAGGTCTTCTTACTGTACCCCACAGAAAGTCAGCAAACTACAAATCCTTATCTGGCTGCACATAACACTGATATACTCACTTGTCTTTATTTGTCAAACATATTATCAAGAATCTCTGTGTCAATATTTATTAATAAAATTAGCTCCTGTGGAGAACAGCTGGTCCAGTTTCCTTCCTCTTTAGGCATCTGAATCCTCCAAGCTGCTAATAAAGAAGACTTGAGTTACTCCTTTTTTTGTGATTTCATTAAATAAATAAATGGATGTGCACATTAAGAACCTTGTAAAAGCCTCACTTTTCTCTTCTGCAGTACCAATAATGCACATTTATCTATATTCTGTTTTCAAATAAAGCTAGGCCTTTGAGGTAGTTATTTTCTTAGCTATTCTATTATTAACTTGAATATTACTCTACAATGGACAGGGTTTTGTAAATATTTTCAACTGCTTTCTCTACCTCATCTGTGCCAGTTACCAGTTCTCCCTCATTCTTATGGTCTCATCATCCTATGAGATTTTCTCTAACCTCTTGTCTGCCTTCTTTACATTGTCATAATTTCATGGGTGATTCCATTTTCCTTGTCTTCCACTATTTTCTCGTGAAGTTTGGGAATATGTGTACCTTGATGCTGAATTGCAAAACTGAAGGAATCTTATTTCTGTTTCATTCACCAAGATGAAAGATTTAGTAATAATACTTTTCATTATTCCCTTACTTTTTCTTTTTTGTCTTTATTGTTTTCTCCTGGACTTTTAGATGTCCATAAATACCCTAAGTAACTGAAGAAGTTGCTATGTGTAGGTTAATGCCCAGCTGAATAATTCTGGATATAGTGATGATCATTTAGATCTTCTCTTGAGTCTTTGAGGTTGCATTCCCTTGATTTTCTAAGGTGCTGGAGAAATGGGATATATTGATCCTGGTATGTGAGTCATGTCAGGCTAGAGAACACAGTCCTTATGTTCAAAATCTGATGGCTGTTGAAGTCCACATTCATGATTCATTCAAATTATCTTCCTTTTCCATTTCTTTTTCCAGAATTTGCTGTGGCTGCCCAAAAATATTGAAGGGTTTGTCCTTGTATGTGGGTGGATATGGAAGTTATTGTTAATATTCTCTTCAGGGTACTTTTGATACAAATATACCTGCTATCAGTATCCAACAGCTCATCTTTTACAAGAGGGCAAATGACAAAAAAAATGAAAAATTTTCCCCTTTCTTACTGACAGGCCTCAGAACGAATGTAAGGGTCATGCATGTGTCATCTTAGGCTATTTTTCATCACTAGTCTGCAAATTGGTTTATTGTAATAGGATACTGCTAGATTTATCTTTGCTCTTATTTAATACTGCTTTCATTTTTAAATCTTCTTTCTCTCTGTCAGGGTCCCTTATTCCTTTAATGTTCATAGAAATAAATGTATGCTGACTGACTCACTTCACTGTGTTTTACCAGGTTTTCTGCTGTCTGGGTAGCATTCAATGCTCGGTCAGCAGAGGAGGGTTGTATGTTGGTGAATACTGGCATCTGTGAATGTGCTGGTACTTAAATTCTTACAAAAGATGGCTTTTAGCACTTTAAAAGAAGAGGTGCTCAACATACCAGGCAGTGTTTGGTCTGTTGCAAATACTGATATTACTCTTTGGAACCAGTTATTGAGTGTAAAAGAATGTTTTGCTCTTCCTTATTGTGCTTCACCCATCCTTAGTGGTTTTTTTGTAGTGCCTGCCTGAGTTGAGAGAATCTGTCTGAATATTCATAATAGACTCACTTTTCAAAACCCTTGCTTTGAGATATAAGTCACCTAAGTTACTAACCCAGAAGCACAAGTTAAATATAGATCTTTCAAAAAGGACGTGCTTATGTACTCTTAATGTAATGGAGAAACAAAGAATGAATTATAAGGAGCAACAAAAAATAGAAAAGTGTCATCATTCTGTTTCTACCCTTACTTCTTATTCATAACTTGAGTTATGTGCACCTTTATCAGGTCCATATTTAGTGTGAGGAGAGAAATGCATGCCATTCTGTGCTCTTTCCCTCAGATATCTTGGTTTGCACAAATCTGATTCCTTTTGGGCTGTATTTGGAGTTTCTGATGAGCTATGTGGAAGTAAGCAAGATTCAAGATTTGACTATTATGACTGAAACAATGTAACATTGACACATTCTTTGGTATGAAGATTCATCATCCAAATGTCAATGTGGCCATGAGAATTTTGGTGCTCGGTGGCGAAGTGCTAGGTACAGAGCTAACACCAAAGAGACTTGCTATCAGAAGGTTGCTACAGCACTTAGCTTAGCGTGTTCTAGCCTCCAAATGATGCAGGGAGAAAGACAGATCCTGGAGTTAGCTCCTGGGGACAAGCATAATGCGGTTGTTTTACTAGAGGTTAAGAGGTGGCTTATAAACTGTACTTGTTTACATCATCCCTGAGAATCTCCTGAAATGCAGGGGGTCATGGCTAGACCTACATCAGCTCTACTCAACAGACTGGCCTGTCCTGGGTCTGTCTTTGTTTACCGTGTGCATCACTGACAGACAACGTGTCTGAAGAGATCAGGCTCTGTATTGTATGTTTGGCATGGAGAGGTTGGTTTAGCAGCCACACCAGCTTCCTGTTGATGCATGTGTTGCATTCAGATTCTCTAATGTGTTTAGCAAATAAGTTCCAAAGACTGAACGTGTTCAGACATGGTGGCTCCCTCCTGGAAGGATTGCTTCTCATGGAGTCTCAGCTATTTATGATGCACACTGTTTTAAAAGCTTAGTAACTTATTTACAGCAGATGAAGAGGTGGGTAAATAGCTTCGAGATCTCCACCCTCCTGACAAACTTCCCAGAATCAGTCCATGGGTTTCTTTGGGACATAAATAAAGGAGAGGCATGATACTCCACTCCTCCTTTCTCAACAATCAGAGCTTTAAAAAAGCATTGGCTCTCTGGCAGAGAACTCTGGAAGGGATGGCAACTCTTTTAGGCCATTTTTCTTAGAACACAAGAGCTGAAGTGTAAGAAATCAAGCAAGGAAGGCCAGAAACCAGACACCCCATTCCTGGAAGTCTTTACAGCCAGGTTGGATGGGGCCCTTGCCAACCTGATGTAGTGAGTGGAGTATCTGCCCATGGCACTAGATGGTCTTTAAGGCCCCTTTCAACCCAAAATAGTCTGTGATTCTATGATCTGCACCAAGACTCATCATATTTATTACTTTTTTCAATAGTGAAATCTGAGACATCTTTTCTTCTTTTTCTCCTCAGAGTCCTTCTGGACTGCAAACCTGGCAGCCAGCTCTGCAGGGAACCTTGAGTGTCCCGTGCTTCTGGGTGGGCTGAACATCCAGCAGTGTCTGTTCACCAGATCCCACAGGGGACATCCCTGGCACACGATCCATTGAGCCAGATTGGGAGGGATGTCCACGCTGATTTGGGAGCTGCTGTGGAGCAGGACTGCCATTTATGCAAATCGAAAAATTTTCATTCTTTTGTCATTTGCCCTCTCTTGGATCCTGCAAAAATAATTGAGATCCTGTATGTGGAGGCAGAATTTAAAAACAATCCAGGAGTTCCTGTTTATGCTCACCCTTGGTCCACCAGAGTATCCCAGACAAAGGAACAGAATTTTCCAGGATTCAGAGGCCTCTAGATCTTCACAAAATGCATAGTGGATGCTTTTTAGTTTCAGCCATAATTAATTGTGTATTGTTTATGTGCATACACATTATTTATATGCATTATTCATAGACAATAATATGCATATTGCATGTATTTCATTGTGTATCTCATGTGTATACTGTTATGAGATACTCAAACTGCAGTTTTATGGAAAAACAGAATAGGAATGTCTGTATCATTTTTAATTGAGTATCTGAAAGAAGAGTCTTCAGTTTCTAATTAAGAATTTGGAAACTCACTGTGACTTATTAATGATTCCAACTTCATTTACCTGAATTTCCTTCCCTATGTCTCATCTTTACTTGATCAATATTATTTTTAATAGGTTACATACATTCTTTTTTTTCCTTCCACTTCAGCCAAAGGATATCAGGATAAGGCTTTAGCTACCTTTTAAAGAATTAAAGAAATCACAGCTGCTTGCACTATATACCTTACTGTCAAGGTAAGAATTTTGGAGCAGCTGTAAGGGCCTCTTTACTGTATAAAAGGTGATGTAATACCATAAAGATTTCTGATTTGATTTGTGTCAAAATGTGTCTGCAGAACCTGAGAAGAGGGTGACAGACAGCAAAGTCTTTACAAGCTTTTGATTGCATTGAAACCAGCTTAATCACTTAATTGAAGAAAAGAGCGAAAGATAAGGAGCAGTTGTAGGTGCACAGAGCTAGGACAGATTTAGGGTGGACATTCCAGAATTATGAAGCAGTATGAAAGGAACTGCATGTCTTCTGAGTGGGAGGTGGTGAGAGTAGTATAGAAAATATGGTTTGTAAAAGAAGATAAATTCACTGCCACAGACACATGCTGCAAGCCTTCAAAGCAGGGGCTCTGAATTTGATGTACAGAGCACTAGGGAGCTGGGTAAGGTCTAAAGACAAAGATGGGAGGATGAATTTAATGCTATATGGAAAAAAAAAAAAAAGAAAGAATTCTTAGCATGAATCTCTGGAAAATGTATCACTTCACAGGAATAGAATAGCTAAATAAACTAACCTTCATCACAATCACAAGGCCTGGACTCATTTCAGAGGTGATTTTATGATAATATAAACAGGTTTCTGATAGTGTACGAGCTAGCTTGGATGGCGAAGTCCATACTGGAAGTCACATATATTAATATTTGAATTAATATTCCTTTTAACCTGACATATTGTCATATGGTGAGGTGTTTTGGATTTACTTTAAAAATCCTATGAGAATTTTGCATATTCCTACCTGTCTGTAGAGCTTATGAATGAGCATGCATTGCATCTATTTTATGTTGTAGGGTGACAAGGAGTAGCTGTAAGTACAGTCTGACTTGTAACACACAGACTTCTGAAGCAGTCCCCCTTCAGGACTGTGTGATGCTGACACCAGGGTACAAGTGCTGTAGAGTGGAGGCTGGAGGATCCAATTAGATGCTGTACAATTGCAGAAAGATGCTTGACCTGGCATGACCTATGTTTTTCGATTTTGGAAGCTGCTGTCTGTGTGGGGAATTGCAGACTTGTATTACCAGAGTGAAATGGCTTTTCCATAAAAGCAAAAAGCAAAGAAGGATCTCTCAGGGAGTGTGCGGTGTACTTTCACATCAGGGCTATGGGTAGGTGACACAGGGAAAAAAAGCAGTGAATGGAAGGACTCGGTTGGCTAGCAGTGCTTCTCATTGATTAAATAGTAGGGTGAGAGCAAAGATGCAGCAGTCCAAGCACTGTTGCAGAAATGTTTTCCAGAGTTCAGAAGAGCTCTTGCTCCTCTGAAAGAGCCAATCAAAATCTCTTTTGGGATTATTGAATTTGTGCTGACTTTGCCATAATAATTTCTTATCTTTTTCCAACCAGCATCTCTCTGCCTTTCCTTTGCCTCCCTTGGCAAAGCACCAGAGACATGGGGTATGGTGACCATGACATACCAGACCAGAGGGATAGTGACCAGAGGCATTGGAGCGAGACAGAAGAGAGGGAACTTAAAAACATAATTGCACAAGCTTCACATTTTAAAATCCTCAATGAATCTTTTGCTGTAAAATGCTGCTGCAGAAAAATGACTGATTAATTTAGTAACTATAGTCCAGAATTGACCAAATCTGCTGCCACAGCTGCAAAATACAAAGTGCAACAGAACTCTATCATTCTAACACTTCCAGCACAACCCTCCACCTGAGAGATTTTCTTTGTAGACCCTAAATCCTTCCATCTCGAACAGGTATAATGACTTTAGTGAACAATTAGAAGCAAAAGGCTCCTGACCAGTGATGTTTCACTAATGGTAAAAAATTTCCTCGTGGAAGAGAGTTCTCTTGGAGTTAGGGCTGAGAAGCCATATGAAGAGCTTCAGTTAGGAGGCAGAGAAAGCAGCAGCTTTCAGGAGAGATTTTCCATTTCCATTTTGGTAGATACAGAGAGAGAGAGAGAGAAAGCAAACTGGAATGTGTTTGCAGGGAAAGTAACCGCCGAGATCAGCTGGGGATACCTAGTGCTTGTGCAGATGGAAATAAAAACTGGTAGATAATGTAGCAGGTAATGAACTGTCCTACTGCTCAGAAGTTAGGGGTTTTTTTCTTATCTTCTTTGGGAAAAACAACAGTTTCTTTCTAGGAACTCGCAAGAACAAGGACACAGGAGCAAGATCCCTGGATTCTTAAAAATCCAGCTCATATGTCTTTTCTAGAAACTTTTTTTGTTTAAATGAGTTGGTAGGTTTGGGGTTTGAGCAAAGATTTTCCCCAAGATTAGGCATGTTGCTGTCACGGTAGGTTTCTTCCTTATAAAACTAATTCTGTAACTGGTGGTCTGGCTCGTTCTCAAGTATCACATAGGAAAATTTTTCTTGTCAAAACACCCATAAATACACTTCAATATGTCAAGAACCTCTCTCTGCCTATAACCTTATTCTCCTCTCATCTGCTCCTGCCTGAGATTCTGTGAAATGGTCTTGCAAGAAAAGAATATTTTATTTTGGTTCAAGTGTTTTTAAGACTTTCTCTAAAGCGGAGGAGACTGCTGTCTGCCGGGCGGTGGAATGCTTGGTGCACTCACTCCCCTGGGGAGCAGGGCCCTGGCTCAGCTCTGGAGCTTGCCAGCTCCCCTTGCCAGCCAGACTGCATTTCACTTCACTCTGCAGACACCTGGCTGCTGCCCTGGACTCCTTAGCACGGTGAGCTGTCTGCTTTTAGGTGGTATTCCTTGAGCTGTCCTGTTCCACAGCTGAAAGGAGTAGAGCTGGCAAATCAAGGGGAGACATTGACACAGACTTTCCAGGGACCCATCCTGCTCCCCTAAGCAAGTTTCTGCAGCAAATGCCATTTTTTGTCTCAGAGCTAAGCAGGGAAACTGCTCCTACTTGAAAATCCATTCCTGGACCTTGATGGCACCCCATTAAGCAATATGGGAGACCAGGGAATAGAGACATCATGACTGTGTTTTGGGACCAACTAAGGAAAAACGTCACTACAGTCACTGTGCTACTGCTATTTCCCTTAATGGCCTACTGATTTAATAATGTTAATGGTCTTCTCCCCAAAATAGGATTTACTGGAATTTAAATCAGTTCCTGCCTAAGATGTATAGGCTATGTTTTGGCCACTATACAGGAATTAATAGTGGTAGCCTTCAAATACAACCCTTAAAAGGGTTGTTCAAATTTTGCTTTTGCAGATGAATTGCACTCTCTCAGAATAATACAAGAAAGGGTACATCTAAAGCAACATGTTTCAAAAGTTAATGTCTTAAAAATGGAGGATTGCAATTCCTTCAAACTATTTTATAATTTTGGCTATCCTTATGAAACATCTAGGCAGTGTAAAAGAAGCAAGAGATATTCCTATGCCTTGATTGTACACCAAGGTGACACCAATTTATTTCCCTCCTTTGTTTAACTTTCTGCTTGCAACAGGTAGTCTGACAATGTATTAATAATGTATTTCAATCCCAATATATGCACTGAAAATATGTTTATAAATTAGTTTTGCATCGAAGTGTCAAGCCTCCTGCAATTATGTACAGAAAGCTACTAAATCCAAAATCCCAGTAGCACTGGTTTTCATCTCTATAGAAATTACTTTGCTGTAGTAGTTTATGTTTGAAACAAAACATAAAGTTTTATATGCAAAGTTAAAAACAATATTAAATTGTGTGTGAACTGAAACATTATATGTTAAATTACTTTACTCTCCTTCACTCCATATGTATATTTATTGCCTTCACAATTTTCTGCTGGCTGAACTAATTTTTGGTGATGGAAAAAATTGCATTTGTTTAATTATGTTGAGGACCATTTCTGGTTTTTAGAGTAAGACAAATTATTCAACATGACCCTTCGTGCTGTTTGCTTTCTGTTTTTCCTAGAGTCCACTTGGCAGTACTGTGAAACAGAAGTCTGGCAGCATTTTGGTTGTCAATGTCAGCTGGTAGGTTCCTGTTCTGGTACTTTTCTGGCCTAACATTTCTCCCCACAAAGCTATGACTGGCTATAGACTCTGGCTGTGGACAGTGGCATCTGCTGCACTTTCATTTCGCTGTACTTGGCAGTCTGTCCTCCAGGCCAGCCTGGCAGAGGGTCTCTGTAGGAAGCTCCAGCCATTCCCCAAAACAAATACGCTCTGCCAGGGTTGGGAGGCCCTGGTGATGGAGATGGTAGGGCCAAGGGGCTGCCAGGACTGAGGTGACCAGTGGATGGCTTGAAGGTTGGCTGGTCCAAGGACTTCGTGCTGATGTTAGTCATTGTTATTACAGGTCCCTCCATGGGGAAGTTTTGGATGTGAACAAGAGAGCTGATGTCATCATATGTACAAGAGATCGTCCACAGTGGGTCCAAAACTTCTGCATGGAGAACTACAGTGCAGGAGCTTTTCTGAAGCCACTGTGATTAATGAGCCCATTCCTGTCAGCAAAAAAACAGCCACTGTTTTATAGACACTTGAAAACTGAAGCTTTTATTACCATGGCAACAAATTCATCTTGATCTAGAGAACACTGCAATTACTGTAATAGTAGGATAAAAGTGTAGAGAAGTATTTTATGTTAACTCTACTAGCAACTAAATAATTGCTGTACTTCACAAAATATAAAGGCAGTAGCAAACCATTCAAAGATTTCTTAGTATTATATTAATATTTTAGTTGTACTGTAATATGCTATGCATTTTTTCCAACAAAAATGGTTTGGTCAATTGCAATTATATTGGCAATAATAAATTATTATTGTAAAGGAATGAAAAAAACTCAGCCCTATTTTGTATGGTCCATCACTTATCTGTGAATGGTTAAATTATACAGGCAAGACTGCTTAGTATAACCTTCACAGTCTAGAGGCCTTTTGCAGATAGCATTTTTATGTTAAAAATTATGATTGTAGCTCCTTCGGTCGAATATTATTGGAATTACTGGTCAAGATCATAAAAAAAAATTACTTAAGAAATGTGGCCATTGACCACAGGAAGAATAGATTTTTGAACTGCAAGTCTGATGTAGTGAAAAAATAAAGAGAACTATTTTTTCTAGGAGATTTTTATGTAGGATTAGTCCACAGCAGATGTTATCAAAAAGCTCAGTCCAGAGAGTTTTCTGAGAGCTCCTAGAAGCCTGTTAACAATGGCTCTCATATTTGAATTTGGCAATTTCTCACTGGATTTATTGTTGTCTCCCTAAGAGTCAGCATTCTGCTCTTCCTCTCCCAGTTTCATCCTTCCCCAGCCCTATGCTGCCCCTTGGCAGTGCCATGCTCAGGGGATCGTGTGCCCTGATGCCCATCTGGTCCTTCTTTAGCTCCCTGTTGTCTCCAGGTTTCCCTGGTTGGCTGGATACTGTTTTGCACTGCTCTGTCAGAAGAACACACTTTGCTCTTGCATGGGTGTCCTCTTGCTAATCACCAGTGTTTTGGGACTAGCTGTTTCTAAATAAGATGCCTACAGTGTGATATGAGACCCTTGTGTGCACTAGACTCCAGGTGATGTCACGTATTGGCCTGCCTGATGCGCAGGATCCCATCCAAGAGGGACTGTTTGGTTTAGCTGGAACTGTTTGCTGAGCACTGTCTTAGGAAACTCAGGATCTTCTATGGTCATGAGAGAGAAAATAAGATGAGATTCAGAAATTACGGGAATGCCTGGCCACAGGCTGACTTGTTTTGTAGCAATGCTGAATTTTGTGAAGGGGGACAAATGTGTGATGTGCATCTATGCGTTTTGTCCATAATATCTCAACCTTGCTGCTTCTTCCCTTGGCTCTTTTCTCTCTCATCACCCAAATCTCCTGTTTTTCCTTCCCAAAATCTGGAAATACTAGTGAATTTTGATAAATTATACCAGAACAAGAACCAAACAAAACCCCCCAAAATCATCATGAACAGTATAAACCGTATCACTGTATTGCTGTTTTATTTTAACCTTTAATAATAAAGATAACAACAACCTAAACCTGCTGTAATGAGGAATGCAAAGAAAGTATTTTTGTCATGAATATTCAGGGATATGCTCATGCTCTCTTAAATGAATAACATGCCAGCATCCTGAAGACCAGCAGTGTTATGCAGAGCAGATGATGCCTGTGGATATAGTCAGAGTGGAACTGTAACAATCTCATCTCCCATGTGTAAGAGATTTTTTTAAACCTTTCAGGAGTCTGTAACATACAATAATCCCATAGAGATGGGAGGCAGGGTTTACCTGTGAAATTAAGATTTTGGCTTTTAACATGGTTTGTGGTTTAATACAGAAGCCTGATTCAATATTAATATCTTCAGTGTTTCTACAAGAAAGATAGATATGTGTCTCCGTGGTCTGACATCTGAAAATGTCTAGACAAATTTTTATGATCTGATTAACTTTCTCTCATATAATGGCTGAAATTTGATGTTTATACTGTATTACATTTAAGCGAATTGTAGCCTGTCATAACTCAGCTGTATTTGCTTATCTGGTAGCTTCTTTGTAAGATAAATATAATAATTTTTTATTACTTCTAATAAAAACTTTAAATTCCACTTTTTATGTTTCTAGGTGAATAGCTGTTTTTGTCTGGGCTGAGGAGAGAAAGATGCTTCAGGGAATGTTGAGGAAGTCTTGGAGCCTGAATAATTCTGAAGTCCTGAAGCAGGTGAAGGGAGGCCTGGGCAGGCTCAGGTATCTTAGCATGGTGCAGCATGACAGGAGGAAAAAAAGCCATGGGACTCTTCCCAGTGCATGGGTTAACAGGATGATAACTGGTGTGGTGCTGCTTGTAGGACTTGGGAAAAAGGATGAGGAGGAGCAGGTAAATAGTCCTTGCCACTTCCTTGGACCATCCATCAGCATTTCAGATTTCAATGTTCTGCTTGTCTCCCATCTGCCAAAGTCAGTTGGGAGTTTGCTGGACAAAGAAGATGACAGAAGAAATTCAGCATCATAACTCTCTCTGTGTGACTGAGGCTGGACATAGGAGTGGCTGAAGTGAAAGACATGGGCTCTGTCTGGATTCAATTCACTGGATGAAACTCTTTTTAGAATAAAACATCACTGGTTCTTTGTCTGTGTCTGCACTTGTCTTCTAGCAGATGCTGCTTTAAAACTGCAAACTGTAAAGTGACCCTCTTCCCTTGCATGATGGCACCCTGTTTGGTTTTGTGACCCTGGGCATCTTCTTAAGGTTTGGAGTTTTTTTCCATTCAGGGAGTCTGACTCTGATTAGCCCACCTCTCCCCCAGTGGACTGCTTCTCATTTTCTTTCTCTCCCTTGGTATTGTCCATGGACAGAGGCATTTCCCAGAGGCCCATGGAGTGTCTGATTGTTATTTCATGCCCATGTCTTGGCAGCCTCTGAACACCCTACTGCTCTTGTCATGCCCTCAGGGCACTCACCACAACCTTGCCAGTTTGTAGACCTCTGCAGGGAGGTCCCCAGTTTCACTGACAGTCAGTAGAATCTTAATCACCCAAGCAAAACTTGCAAGAAAGATGCTTTCCTTAGAATCTGAGTTGGCCCATTGCTCCCAGATGTAGTTGGGATACAGAGGTCACTATCCGAGAAAGATGAAAGGTATTTGGCTAATGTTTAGTGTTCCAATGGTTGAAGCAGGTAACTGGAAAGCAAGTGAAGAGATGGTCAGCTGTGGTGAGCACCAGAAGAAAGGATGTGTATGTAGCCTTCAAAATGAGAGTTTCTGCTCTGTATTACAATACTGAACACAGAAATGTCTTAGGTAAACTTCATGCCCCAGTTCAAATACCGGCAGCTTTACAAGAAAGCTCCCTCCTCCCTTTGAGTCAGGTTCAATATTTCTCAGATGATTTAAGGAGGTGATCAGTGCTCCAATGGTTGTGTGAACATTTAATATTGTGAGATTTTTCTGCAATGGAATCTGTTTTTAAACTGCATTTGTCATACATTTTACAGGAAAGCAGCATTCTGTAGGTATCTGTCCATTCAGACACACTTGGCGTTGCAAGCTTTGATAATTCCTGTTATCTAGGTGATTTAGACACAGTTTGTCAAGTTACTGGATTTGTCCAAAGAGAAAACATTTAAGAAGGCTGCATTGAGAATGCAGTTTTACAACTGACCTAACAATCTAAGACTGCTCTTTCTACTGTAAGTGGGAGATTCTTGGCTAGAAGAACTGGGGAGAGTGACACTGCCCCTTTTAATGGCAGATGAAATACAGTTTCATTATTTCTCTAAACTTAAATGCACAGATGAGAAAAGCAAAATTCCCTTCTTTGGCCTGGTTTATTCCAGCATTCACAGTCAAAACATGACGGGAATTTTTCAACATTGTATTGTATAGATATTAAAGTTATGTGCACAACTACTCTTTGTTATTTTTTTTTTCTTCTAGGACTTCAGGTAGAATTTCATTTTATTAGAAACATCATACTAGTTATAATGTCTTGATGGTTTTCTTCCCTGGTCTGTGTCTCAAGGGTTCTTGTCTGATCAAAATTCTGTGTGACACAGTGTTCTTGTGCCTGTGTGTTATTTATCACACATGATGGAGTTCCTGTTTAGTTAGGCACACTAGTTATGTCACTTAATAGACTATAACCATTCTTTTTTTTCCCTTCTTAGAGCAGGTTTTACTTCTATCAACTTCCTTCTTGCAAGTGGCTGTTTTTGGACTAACAGAAGCAAAAGTACTTAATACTTGTCTATATTTCTTTCAGATGAAGGCTTACATGATTGCCTTTTTTAAACTTTCTTATTAAAGTTATTCTTGAAAATGTATTTCATGTATTGAGTTTGCATACACTTCATTTTTTCCCAAACTCTGTTGGTTTCTCACTATTTTCCTGAAATAATTACTGGAGCCAAAGCTAAAGCAGAAGAGGAGAGATGAGTTATATATTAGTTGTTACAAAACGTTTGATTTGAAGAGGAAAGTGTTTCTATTTTGTAAGACATGATTAAATTCTTGTGATTCACTTTCAGCCTGGAGCTTTTAAACCAGAGTGATGAGAAGTCTGACTGAATGCCTTCAGTCTTCTTGCAGGATAAAATAGCATCTCTAACAGATGTGATACAGGTCATCTGGAGCCATCCTACTGTGCCCCTGCAGAATGCCTTCTGTGTTAAACAGAGACTAGTTTCATTGCATTATCCCAAACCCAAACTAAAGCCTGATTAAAAAAAGACCAATTGTAAATAAGTTCCATGTTTTCGTAACTTTCTTTCTTTCTGTCTGTCTGTCTTTTTTTCATGGAGTTTCTGCTAATCTAATTCCAAGCACTTCAACAGAGCAAGTATTGAGAAAGGTTCTTGGCTCCAAGCTGATTAGCAAGGAGTGGTATTTCAGGTATATGCAAATAAATACAATAAATACAAGCCTAAAATTCCCCTCTGGGTGAAGAGCATTTTCCTACTAATTTAGTATTTTCCTGGTAATGAAGAAGTAAGGGCTTTCTGCACATCTCATTTTTCAGCCTGTAAGTCTGATTGCTCATAACAATCCCAGGAAACTGACAAACAATTAAAACAGGCAATGCTCTGTAATGTAAAATGTAATGTACTCTGTAATGCAAAACATTCTGTTTCCAATCATGCCTTACTTTAGAGATTGTAAGGTTGTTTATAAACCTTGTGAAGGATATTCACAGAGGCGCACACAGTTAAACAACCAAGGTTATTTTCAATGGCCCAAAGTTTTTTTCCTCCATATATTGTCACAGTTGCCTGAAGAATTAAGTGCTGGGCCATAATAAACTACTTAAATTTTGGGAACCCATGGCTGTTAGTTCTGTGTGGTGGTCACCACAGACAGCAATTCTTACCTGCATTGTCAATGAGTACAAATTATTTGCAGATGCTGAAGTGGACATCAGCATGAAAGTCACGAGCCAGAAGGAATATCTTGTATATTCAGCCTGAAAGGCAGGCTAGATGCTTGCAAGTTGAATCTGTCCCACTCTGGGTACCATTCTCAGCTTCCAAAAATACAAGTTTGTGCATCTTCTGATAGCCATCCTGGCTTATAAACATTCTTTAAGATGGATAGGGTTCTATGATTGTGCCCTCCAAATATGCCAAGATATTTTGTGGAATTACAGGCTGTTGGGATGATGAGTCATCTCTCTCATTCCCATCTATCTTCTTTCTCTTGCATAAAAATTATGTGCACAGTGTCCATGCTTATTTGTCAAAAATACAATGTGAAATAACTCCATATTTTTATTACAAGTAATTTATGCTTTACAGCACATGCACATAATGAGCTGTAGTTTTACTCTATTAGTTTTGACTTTCTACAAAGTAGAGGCTTCTCCAGCTGAGCCCATAACTGACCTAGTACAGTAGGATGTGTACTTTTGACAAAATATTACAGAATTTCATAGTGGCAAAGACATTAGTACCTGGTGCAACAAGGATTATTTGGGCTTGAGTTCACTTAAATTCCCTAACTGAGGACATATCAAGGGAATTGACTGAATGGCAGATAAGTGTCAATAAATATTAGCATAAAAATATAACAATGGGGGGAAGAACAAACAGAAGGCACTATTTAGGAATATAAGTTCCTGAGGCAGAGAATATTTTTCAATAGAGAGCCAGCATTAAACTGTTGCTGATTCCAAAGTGAAAGGCTGTATACACTAGATTAAATTACAGGTCTCAGCTTTAATTCACAGTTACAAATTTGTAGTAATATAATTAGCATATGCATTCACATAACCTAGAATGGCAGTGCTATAAAAGTTTCTCAGTTTGCTTTAATCAGGAATACTCTGTTCTGCTGAAGCTGTAGGTCTTTTCTCCAAAGGGACATGTCTCAAAATTCAAGGTCTCTCAAGCAGGTATTAGATCTCATCTCTTGCTACAGAGGACTTTGGTCATGCTCTTTACAGTAAACTTTTGCCTGTTCCTCATGACCATGCTTTGCTGAACTTCTTATGCCCAGGCTGTAGGTCCCTATATTAAATCATAGCTGATGATGTACAGAACCCTTGGGGTCAGAGGAATATAGCAATTTTCTTGTTTGTTATTATACTTTCTGACCCAATTATTTCAAGAAAGAATATATCTTACTGTTTTTAAACATACCTTGCAAAATTCTAACCAAGGGGGGAAAATTTCTTAGAATGTTTTTGCTTGCACATGATTATGGCCACTTTTTACTTACCATTCAATTTTCTCTCTATAACCCATAATCTGACCCCTTGACACAGAAGAATGAGCTAGGAGTATCCTGGCTCCTAGAAGGAAGGCAACACACCAGCAAAATCTGGTCTGTGCTTTGTTGTGTTTTTCATCTTCTGTTGCTATTCTGGTTTTGAGAGGTTCCTGCAACAGCCACAGTAAACTGCCTCCAGAAGAGCTTGGGGCAGTTCCCTCTCCCTGAGCACATCCTGAATTCACCCTAAACCAGTCTTGAACAGTTGCTTTCAGCAAGGTGGGAAAGGGAAAATACCTTGTACTCACACCACTCTTCTGTAATAGCACTGCCTCATCCTTGTAGGACTCTTCCTCCTGGTGTAGCATCCCTTGCACTATGTCCCAGCCTTCTCCTCTCTCTATGAACCAGCCAACAGATTTTCAGGAGTATCCACCTTCAGCAGTCAAACTACATCTGCAGTCATTATCATTGTGACCTACTTTGTACCAGCATAATTTTTTTCAGAAAAAAAAAGCAGGCAGAGAAATGCATGGCTGGGCAAAGAGGTTCACATTCCTTCATTGTCAGACGAGGCCAAAGAATATCTTGTACATGTTGCTTGAATGCCAAAGAAAATTCTTGTACATTTGGAGTTTTTTTGAGAACTTCTCTTTCAGGTTGGTTGGTTCCCTCCTGAGTAGTCGCCCTTTTATCATTAATATGCTTAGTGTTGATGATCCTTTCTGATGACACATTGACGTCTGGGAAACATAGGCTCTGGAGCAACCCACATGGATCAGGATTTATTTGGATCTCAGATCTGGAGGCAAAGGACTGAGCCTGGAGTTGAATTTAACAACATGTGGGTGAAGATGCAGTGACTGAATTACCTGAACACTGGGGGATTACTGTGGATGTTTTACCTACTTTAAACTTGGTCCAGAAAAAGTACATGCTTGCCCTTAAAGGCAAAGTTATTCCAGAATATAAAAGCAGGGTAATGTCAAAGCTAATGCAGGGAATACTGGTGAAAGTCAAGCTCCAGAACAGGAAAAGCTCAGCAGACAGACACCATAATTCCAAGAATAACTAAGGAAAGCATAGGAAATGTTTTTAAAGATGGGTCATAGAACTGACTACTTTCTTCTTGTGCTTTATTAGGGGACCATGGTTTGACATAAATGACTTTTTATGATAACTACTGACTCTTCAGAAGCTGTGGCATTCAGGAGTAAATCTGTTGTGAAGTTGAATATAGCCACTCCATACAGATAAAAGGGAAAAATAAATGGAGAGGGTAGTAAGTGTTTTGGGGTGTTAGGGATCACTAAAAGTGAAAGGTGCTTGTTGATGTTATGCTGAACACTTATGTATGTACTGTGCTTGTCATCTTTCCACAGAGGCCTCAAGGATAACTGACATGGCTCTGCCTTGTGTCAAGCAAGAGATACAGAGCTCTGAAAACTGACTTGTGCATGAGCTGTCAAATGTTCTGGAAAGG
Source organism: Parus major (assembly GCF_001522545.3). Lineage (NCBI taxonomy): Eukaryota > Metazoa > Chordata > Aves > Passeriformes > Paridae > Parus > Parus major. The sequence continues at coordinate 31,236,476 of NC_031773.1, read as the reverse complement.
GGATGTGTTCACTGTGGTCAGCTTTCTGTTCACAATGGGGTGCTCTAGTGCAGGGGAAGCTCAAAGCTCCATCCTTTACAGAGTTGTGCCGTGCTGTATCCTCACCATGCCTGACCAGAACATGTGAATAAGGGTTCATGTGATACACCATGGCTCAAGAATCCTCTTCTTTTCCTGGACCTTGGTTTAAATTTATATCAGAAGAGGGGTGTATAGGAATCCATAAACATAGGAGCAAGTGTGAGAGACTAAAATGGTTAATGGCTTAAGTATTTTTGAAATCATTGAAGCATGTTGCTCACTGTAGTAAACTACGAACAGGAATTCATCTTTGAGCATCAAAGCCCACCCCTCACCAAATATGCCCACTGACTGGAGTTTGGACTCTGATAGGAACTTAAAAAAAGGGGATAGTACTATTCAGTCATCCCAGGACCAGGGAGGAGAATGCCATGTCTCTCAAACAAGGTTTTAGTCTTAGAAATGTTTCTAGAAAACCATTAGGTTAACAGTCAGGAAAAGTCAAAACCCCACTTGTATATTAGAGGGGATTAGAAAGGAACACAGCAAAGCAGTTATGCCACTCTGTGAATTGATGGTTAGCTCTTATCTGAAATGCTACGTCACATTTCCTTTCTTCCATTTCAGAATGAGTGGTACCAATGGAAAAGTTCTAAAGTAGACCACAAGAGCGATGAAAGTATGGAATATATTCTGTACAAGGAATGCTCAAACTGACTGGAAAAGAGCTATTGAGGGGGATGGGATACTACAAAACTCTCTGAAATGACTAGCGTTGAAGAAACAGCCATCTGTTTAGTACAAAAATGCAAGTTACTGAGAGAAACTAGTTGGTGGTATGCTCAATATAAAAAAGAGTCCTTGGTCTGGTTCTTACCACAAACAGGTGGCAGACACATGGCCATCTGAGAACTTTCAGGAGTTCAAATGGCAACTGAACAAAACTCCCAGAAGAGCCCATGACAGTCATTAAACACATTCATCCCCTCAGGGTCAGTAAAATCCTTATTCTTTGAACTGCTGGAGGAAAAATATTTGTAAAGTATAATGATAGATGTTTGTCTCTTTGGGTGTTGGCAACTGCCAATGATAGGGTAGAAATTCAGATAGCCCTTTGTTCTGATCAATAGAGCCATCCTTGTACAAGGGCTTTTGAAAATGTGGGTTTGTGAAAAGGGGACAGAGAGGACCTGGTCCATCAGGGTGCAGGACAAGCCACCAAAATGAAAACTGGCCTCTTGGCTTGGAAAAATTGCTTCCTTGAGGAATCACCAGAGGTCCTTTGGTGCCTTTTCTACCCATCCAGTGCAGGAAAGATTAATTTGGAATGAAAATGTCAAGACAGATCCCATTTTTCTCTATAATAATGATACATTAAGAAATGAAAGTAAAATAAAGCAAACTGCCACAAAATATATTCTTTAACTAGACTCTTCATTCTCTTCATGAGACTATACAAAAGAAACAAAAAGGACTCTGTTAGGGCAGCAAAACAGAAGCATCTACTTCATAAGTGCTTGTGCAAAGGACAAAGTGTTTTGTGATTATTAGGCCATTGATCATTGCAAGTGATGTGAAAAGGGCCCAGAGCATACATAAGAAAGCTCCCTCCTACCCTGCACAGTACTGCAGCTGCACACAGTTCCCAGATGAGCTACTGGCAGTAAGAAAATAACAATATTGTGTTGTCTTTAATAACTGGGATTTTTACAGTCAATGAAAGCAACTGGGACAAAAATTACTATGACAAATGGGCAGACCAAGGCAGAAGGATAAGCTATTCTAGTCTATTTTTATAATTTGTTTTATAATCTGTATAAGAGGTTACCTGGGTCTCACAGGCTGTTGATCTGCATGCACTCCTCTTGTGCTTTCACGCAGGAGACTGGAAGTGGTACGTGTGTAACTTGACATGATATGTGAGCCTACTGCTTCTAAATGCAGTAGAGTATTAGATCTCATCTCTTGCTAAATGAACTGCACATGTTAATACTTACACAAATTAATTAGAAGTCCTTAGGCAGAAAGAGAGATCTGGAGATATCTGACCCAACTCACCTGGTCAGGCAGGGTCACCTAGAGCAAGTTGCCAGAGATTGTGTCCAGTCACAGTTTGAAGCTCTTCAAGGATGAGAGCTCCACAACCTCTTCAAGTAACCTGTTCCATCATGCTTACAGTAAAAAGTGTTTTCTTTTGCTCAGAAAATAAACAGATTGCAGATCCTGGTGTCATGTCACGGGTTTCTCTGTGTTTTGTGTGTGTTTTGCTGCAGTGCCTTTGTTTTGTATCCAGTTGCATAGATGTTTCAAATATAAACACTTATGACTGAGCTATATTTAGCTTTTGCATGTGTCCCCCTGTTGTAAGTCATCAGGTAACTGTTCTGCTAGCAGATAAGACAGGGAACAGATAGTAGGAGAAAAGGCACAAGGTTTTATGAACAGTAGGTAACTTACCACCTCATTTCCAAACTTCTATCATTCATTTGCCTGGAGATTGGTATATATATATATATATGATCTCAATTCAACATCTCTTTCCCCTTTAAAGTTTCAAGTTATAAATCATGCTTAGTTTTGGTTTCCCTCCCTTCTGAAAATAATGCACAGAGAAGTGATGACTGTGTCAGAATTGAGTAGTGATAAAAATACTTATCCTGCTTTTATCCTACTTGCTTGGTTTTCTGTGTTGGCTTGAGAAGTTCAGCTGTGGTGTGCTGGTTTTGTTTCTGACACTGCCAGCTCAGTACAGGCAGGTAGCCAAGGAGCTACATTCCTATGAAAATCCAGGTCAAATTCAAGCAGGAATTAAGGTAATAAGTAACTCTTCAAATGTCTGGGTCCCATAATTTTCTCAGCCAACTTTCTGATTTCTCACATCAGCATCATTGCTCTTGGAACAACGACACACTTTTTTCTTGAATCATTCTGCAAGTGAAAAATTTAGAGCATTTAGCTATATTTTATTTTAGCCACCAAAATGGTCCTTCATGCCAGAAGTGTGGTATCAAATTTACCATCTGTACTGAGAGTGGTGAGAATATGGATTGACCTTTGATTTGAGGGTCATATGGAAGCACAGTGGATTTAGTGCCTGATATATTTCTCAAAAGCTGCAAGTATCCTGTTCTCAAATATTCTGATGCAAATATGAAAATGAATTGCAGTCTACTGCAGGGTTTGAAAGGGTGGTTCAGGTTTCACAAAGGATATGAGAGCTCTTTGCTTGTTGGTGGTGTCACTAAGTGGAAAGGGTGTGTCAAAGAGGTTTCCTACATAAGCAAAAGAGAACTAGAAATACCTCAAGGCAGCAGTATAGGACAAGTGCCCAGGATATTCTACCTTTTGCTTTTGATACCTGGAAAAGCAAGCAGAACCACCATGTCTGACAGGCACCACTGCTGAACGCTGTGTGAACTGAATATTTTAACATAATCATGGACAAACGAGGACAGGAATGGTCCATCATTTCCAAAGTTCCTTTTAAACCTTGTGAAATGTAATTCTACCCTCTCTGATCACAAACTTTAGTGCAGGATTCCCCCCAAAGCAGCTGAGGAGGTGTGCAAGGGGGAAGGGGAGAACGCAGTCCTGTTCACTGGACTAGGTTGACTCTGGGGCTACAGGTGATATACTCTGCATGTGAAGCCCTAATTTCACCAAAGGAAGTAAGCATGAGAGGCATCAGGAAGAGCCAAATCCACAGCCTCAACCAAATCAGCTGAAAAGATCACTTGCATGCCAGCCCAGATGGCAAGTGGGTAACATTTGCTGCATTCTTGGCTGGACAGAGGCAGAGCCCTAGGTCACATAATAAAGTGTCATTGCATCCAGACTATTCTGGAACATCTGAAAGAACCTGTGGGTTTATTGCTCCTTTTGTCATTGTCTTTCCACCCCATGGAAGGACAGTTTCTCTGATAGATCTCCTGGTGCTGTATGCTGTCTAGGGAGAAGGATCGCCCAGCTCTCCACCCTCAACACAATGCAATCTTTCTGTCTTTGCATGGACTTTTGGGTGAAAGTTTCCATCTCCAGGTTCATAGGAGCCCTGGTGTTTTGTGAGGTGCTATTAACTGAGAACTCCAGTAAATTCTCTGTATTTTGTGATTTGAACATATTCCATCCCTAAGGGTTGAAGGTGGGAAATGTCATCTTCTGGCAATGGTCTTCTTCTGGCACAACTTGAGCCCCATTTTTCTTTGGGACAAGTATGAGGGCCAGACCTTGTGCATTCTATCTCCAAATATGTTAGGGATTTTGTTTATCATTTGTTTCTTGGATCCCAATAAACAGCACAGGGAAACTGTTTACACTGCCTGAGGAGAAGAGGGGAATGGGTGATTCAGTCAGGAGCTGTAGGCCAAGGAATGACAAGGAGGTAGACATTCATGCTTCCAGTATCTACTACACAGCATAAAATTGAGGGTTACTTCATTTTTGGTGGTGGAGAAGTGAAGACTATTTCAGTGGGAGAAAATATAAAATTTTTTGTGTGAAACTATCTGCACTTGTATGAAATTACCTTCAGTAACAAACCATTATGTGTTTGGTATTATTAATATGAAATTTTAATTAAAATCATCTAAATCACAACCGTAAATAGTATAGAATAGTGTAGGAACTCCAGGTGCATTTCCAGCTGGGTTGGAGGTGCTCATGCAGAACTGGAAGATAACCAGGAATACAAGTAGGGGAGATAAAATATTAGTTAGTGCTTGTCTGCAAAGCTATTTGGATAATGGATGGTTCTGCCTCCCATTACTGTGGCAGTTATCAACCCTTATAACAAAGCATTTGGATGTCAGTGAATCTGTTGAAATTGATGGAAAGCAGAAATCTGCTAAACCTGCAGAAACCATCTAAGAGTTTAGATGGCAAACATTGGCTTTGCTATATTTATTGATACAGGAAGAGGTTTCTACAAACAAAAAGCATATTTCATCTTTGCTTTGCTCTACCTAAAGTACCGGAAAATACTTCTTTATTCCACAGAACAGGAAGATAAAATTAATGTAAATTTAAATAGCACTGGCTTGAAGCATTTAAGTTTATTTTAATGCTGACAGGTTATCATAATCCTACTTAAAAAGCAAGGGAAGGACATGAGATGTTGTGTTCTTGGAATAAGTCTTTTCCCTCTGGTCTGGCAGAGTTTCTCCCTGTGAGCTGAGTCCTGCATGCATTTCCATGATCAATGTGTCAAGCAGAAGAGAAGAGAAAGTGTATGAGTGTTGTAAGCATGTGCACTTGACCTTCACCTGCCATTCACAAAGCATTCTTTCTTTCCCTCCTCCCTTGCATTTTGTAGGGTCTGAAAGGGTGTTCTCGAGTAAGGCAATGCTTTGCACTGCCATTGCTGCAGTAGTACCACACACTGTATGTATGTACACACACACCGCTGCCACTTTCTCTCCAAGCTCTACCAATAGTACCAACGAGTCACAAAGCAGAGCTCACAGTCACTGAGCTGTTTTAAGCCCTTTGCAACTTCTAAAGGGACAAAGGTGATGAGAAATTCGAGGTGACGCTTTTTCATAGGCGAAGACATAAGTCAGCTAGAGCCAGCAGAATGTGAGGCCCTTATACAGGTGATCAATGCAGGGAACTGCAGAGAGGAGATCAAACCATCCAGGCTTGAGTAGAGTTTGGTTCTGTCTCATATCTTCTCAGTTGCCTGCAAGAGGGCCAGGTCCATTACCATTTTAGTAACCAGAGGGAGCCTGACAGTGACTTCTGACCATATGGCCAAAATGCAAGCTTAGTCTGTGTCTGTATACTGAAAATTGCTGCCTGCAGACTGAGATAGATGCATCCAAATCATGTGTCTACTTAAAGTGACCCTGGCAAGAATCCTAAACACTTTTAAACCCAGGCCACTCACACATTGAAATTGATCCTGCATGGTCTCATGTGGAATAGACTTTTGGGCAGCTGGACATAAACACTGGGATACAGACATGTTGTGGTTGCTGCTAATGCCCTAGCAATTTCTGGAAGCATCTCATAGCAGAAGCATCATTAATGTCTTCCAGGCCCTGTGCACCTACTCTGACCTCACTTTTCCCCCTTCTCTCACCAGCAGACACCATCAAGTAATACATGAAGCCATCTGTTGCCATCACAGCCCTAGCAAACACTACAACAGAAGCCACGATATCCTTATGCCTTACCCTAAGAAGAGTCAGGAAACAGATCTATTTTCTCTCCCTATGTCTGTGTTCCTGACATGTGTAACCTCAATCCCCTCCTAATGTTGCTCTCTCTTATTTCTGATGTATTTTTGACAAGCATTTTCTTGCTGCCCCCCTCCATCCCTACTTATCCATTAGATTATTAACTTTTTGTTCTCCACCTGCTTCCAGAAATTTGTCCACACTATTTACTCCCTTCTCACATTTTCTGCAAACTACATAACAAAAGCAAATTCACAAAATATTTCCTGTCCCCTCTGTGCAAGACAAGATTTGCTTGGGCTATTGTCAGCTTTCTGAGTTACTTTGTGCCTAGATGGACCCCAGGATCCTTTGAGCTCTGCACCTCTGACATGGCTTCACTGTACCCCCTGATTACTATTGCAGCCTCCTCTGCAGCTTGTCCTGCCTCAAAGGCTCTGCCACAGCAACCAGTATTTTTGTGTGGCCTCTGCATAAAAATTTCAACTTGAATCATTCAGGAAAACCCACTTCTGAGTCTTGTCTTCCCTAGACTATGAACCTCGTCCAGATGAACATCATCCAGAGGATAACAACATCTTGCTCCTGGGTGATGAATGGCATGTAGACATTCCCTCTCTTGCAATGCTGGGGCTTCAGAAGTTCCACAAAGTCCAGATAAAGCTGGCTCTAACCCTTAGTTGCTTTGGAGGGTGGCTGGGGCTTAGATTATCACCTGGCTTGACTGGAGAAGTAATGCTAAGTAACCTCCAGCTTTTGGGGTAACCCTGAGCAAAGACGGGGTGACTGATGGATTCAGTCTTGTTGAGAGATCGATGCATCCATCTGAGTTTGTTCCCTGTGCTCAGTGGGGACAGCATCTCGGAGTAGTATCTGGTCATTTTTTGAAGTACTCTTCAGCAGGTGTTACTTCATCTGCTGTATTTACTGCAGGAGACTTCATAAAGCTGCAGTGCAGCTCCTGCCAGCAGGATCCCTACTACAGAACTCAGGGTATATTTAGTGTGATCTCCCTTACTCCATAAATTTTTCTCTTCTGAGGTAGTGGCAGGAAATCATTACAAATTAGTTCAGCAGTTAGGCAACAAGAAGAGAAGTTGTTGTGAGCCAGGGCAGTTATTTAAGGTAGAAAATAATTCCACTGAGTGAAGTTCATATTCTAATCTTTTTGCTTGAAAAATACTGTCATGTTCAATGTAGTATTATGTGTATTAAAATTACTCACCAAAAAAGAATGTTAATTTTTAATTATGTTTTCTCCTGCAAGCAATGTTAAGGTTTTTTTGCAGGAAAATGAAAAGTTTGAGGGGCTTAGATTAAAGGGTTTTCTGTGAAATCCTGAAAAATTAGGAGTGCATATTTCCTTAATGTACTTTCAACAAACAAAAGTAAATAAGCAGAAACCCACGACAACCAAATTTTCTGACATAAATCCTTGGTGGTTGTCAGTACCAGAGGCCATATTGGTAGGCAAAGGTGAAAAGATTCATTAAAAAAACAGATACAAATCATTAGTAGCGGTATCACTTACAAATCTTTCCTTTCCTCTGTGTGAAGCAACACAGAGTCCCCAGGCAGGTGCAGAGGAGAGCTGCTTTATTGCAAAAACCGAGGCCTTTTTAAGCAGTTAGCACATTATCAGCTACATAGTTTTAAATCATAACAAACATCATTAATCCAACCACCATACACCACGGTGTGAACACACAGTGGTTTATGTAACTTGTTTTTCTATGTCTAATTCAGCTGAACCACTTTCCCAAAGTCTTTTTCTACTTAGTCAAAGTAACAGGCCTGAGCCATAATTTCACAAGACCTTCCTTTTGTAAGGTTTTACCTATATGCAACACTCCTCACTCCTTTGACCATAACAGCCAACACCTCAGATATTTCTTCATTATGGGCATTGTTGTCTTAATGGAGTTTGATCTTCCCTCATTTCTTCTATTCTCTTTGCTCACCTCTTTCCTGTTTCTTGTCTCTTTTCCTGTCACCTCTGCATGTCCTCTGCTGCAGCACAGTTTACTCCCTCCCTAAAATGGATTTCAACAGAAACAGCTTCTTTATTGTTTTCCCATAGTAAAAAAGCAATAAAAAAAATAGTAAAAAAGTTTGTTGCCCTTTGGAGTCATAAATGGGTTCCAGATTTGGAATCTTTCAAGAGAAACTCTCTTCTCTCAGACCCATTGTTATACACTGATATATAATCCAAATTTAGCTTATAAAGTAGCTCCCATGCCTGAATACGATATATTCTAGTACCTACAACATCCATGTGTTTTTTATTTTTAAATCAAAGTTTGAATTCTGCAAAATGCACAGTACAAGCAGGACAGAGTTCACTTACTTATACAAGTGACATTTGAGTTAATGTATTAGACCCAAAAATATAATTGGGACCTACACTTGTAAATTTATCTCAGTCCCCAAAATGTTAAGTATGTGTCATTCTGGCAAATAGTTCACATCTCCAAGTGATTTCATCTCTAAAAAAGTGTTTCATCTCTACAGTGCTTCTTAGCTACTGCATGGTGTTGACTTGGAAAATAAAGAGCATTTATGCAGGGGCTGGCTACCAGAGCTCCTGACTTGGAAAAGTATTTCTGTTCCACAGGAGCATTTAGACATCTGCCCCACTGCTGTATTGATTCAGTGCACAAATGATAAATAAGAGATAACAATCCAAAACTCTTGGTCTACTCTACATATTCTTCTGCAAAACGCAGGAGGCCTCTTCTGTGGCATTGGAAATGCAAGGACTAGTTGCTCCAAGTCTTCGTATGGTGGGGTTTTTGGGTTTGTTTTTTGTTATAAAACCCAGAAAGATAAGAAATCTACGAAAAAGAAGCAAAGGGAAAATGCTGCATGTGTTTCTTTTAATTGTTATAAACATTTATTCATTTTGTTTGAGGAAATTAATTTCCTTGACTTGTCATAAGAAACATTTGGATATGATCACAGCATTGTAAGGAAATCTGCAATGTTCCTTGGCCAACATTAGATTAGACAGCACATACATGGAACGCTTCAGCCTGCCTAGCTTTGTATCTTGTGCAAGCACCTGTTACGCCAAGGTTCTTTCTGTATCCACGGATCTCAACACATTTAGGAAAAGCTTCTATTCACATTCTTGGAAGTGAAACAAAGCCACTAAGACTTTAGCTTGTATTAAATCCCATTCTGTTTCTTCCTATTGCCCTGTGTACCTGCTTGTTTCACAGCACTGTGCAATGTGCACAGCAGCTCCTTGGCAATTGTCTTATCGTTTGGTTCCAGGAAGTCTAAAGAGGTCTGTAAAGTCCAACATAATTTTTATCTATGTTTGCTCCTGCTACCAAAGAAATACAGAATTCTGCAGACAAACTAAATCTTTTCAGAAAAAAGCTTTTGTTGCTAAGTGAACCTGGTAATGGGAGAGAGAATTTTCCTTTTCATGCAGACCAATCGGGCAACATTTTTGCATGGTGCACTTTAAAATCAAAGTTCTTGCATATTAATGAACTGAAAACTGAACATAAAAGTGTGTAATGATGCTGTGGAAGCCTGTTTTGCTTAATTAATCTACAAGCTTATGCTAATTTGGCTCTCTGTCTACAGTACGTCTACAGTACAACCATAGAAATCAAAATTTGTGAAGCCAGTCCTCACTGCACTTTCTGAATTTATCTAGAAGTTTCTCCCTGCTGATTTTAATAGGAACTTTATTAAGATTATCAGGCAGGTAAGTATGCTTTAATGTAGTGCAGAGTAATTCTATTCAAGCACATGCATCGTCATCATCCAGAGAAGCAAGAAAGAGAGGACCAAACCATAATTACCCCTCTGAATACCTGTTCAGGCACATCTGTCAATTTGTTAGCTATAATCAGTGTTCTCCAAAGCATCTGTGAAACTGTGTGAAGTAGTCACTCCAAAGGACACATTAAAAAATGTACTCTTCAGCAAACTAATAGTTGCTAAGAATTTCTACTGAGGGTAGCTCATGTCAGCTTTCAAGATATAAATTTGTTAATAGGCATTAATGCTCATATTTAAATTATCAAGTGCCACTTTTTACATCACACTGCAGCTATTAAGGGAGGTTCTTTAACCTAAAATCTGTTCTGTATTGGTAAACTCATCTGGGGCATTGCAGTCTAACTGATGCCTCTGAGCTGAAGAAATAGTGCCATCTTAGGTGTCCAGCTCATCTTGATGCTCTGTAGTTGTCCTGTCTTCTTTTCCTGTCTTCCTTGTAGAAACCTGTTGTGTAAAGAGAAGCTGTTAGCTCTGGAGTCTCTATAACTTTTCTTCTCACAATGTTTTGGGATTGGAAATCTTACAGTGATCCTTCTTGTAGTGAGTGGGCCAGAGCAGACTTCTGTACAATCCTGATTCCTGTTGGTATGGTATTTTCTAGTTAAATAACTTGGAAATGTTTGTAATGCACAGGGTGACAGTAGCTGAAAGGGAGGCTGGGAAGGATCAGGTCATCTCTCTTTAACTGCATCTCCTCTCATACTGGTGGTGGTGACAGTGACAGAAGAAAGATGTTGCCTTGTTCCAAACAGGGACAAGCATTTCTTAGAACTCACTTGAGATAATAAGATAGTGATGACCCATACTGTTGAAAGTGAAATAATTTAGAGAAAATCACGATTCTTACAAGCAGGAGCATAGGTGTTACAAATGTATTATATTTCTTGCTACGTTGTAGACAGAGGACCAGAAGGACTGAAATACATCAACAGCAGCTGATTTAAACACAAAATCCATAATGTTGATGAACTTACTTACATACAGTGTACAAAATTTATTCAAGGTCTGAACTAGCTAAGAATTTAAGCACATATGTGACTTTGGATCACATATTTTACTGCCATTTCTATGGCTACAATGTCATTAAATTAACTAGTGCAACGTTTGAAGGCTTGTTCTGGATGTTGCTGCTGTATTTGTCCGTGTACTACATCCTTCCTTATACATGCTCTTCTGGTAATTCCCATGGCTTCCCTAGATGAAATATGCAACACAGTGTTTTCCATACCAGTTAGAAAAGATTAAAAGAAAATCACAGCCAGTGTGAAAAAGTGCCATTTACTTTTCAGTAAATGATACAGGCATTCAGGAAAGACCACTGGAAGGAAACACTAATGGAAGCCTTCCATAACAATCAGTTCTATGAAGATTTCATTTTTAGTTTTGGAGAAAGGCAAGGAAAGGCTTTTTCCTTTTTCCTTTTGAAAAAATTCCTATATAAACACCCTTAGAAGTGTAAAAAAAAAAATTCAGAAAAACTCTATGTACTGGATTCTAGCTGTAGAATTCTGTTACAAATTTTCTTTACTCCTTTGCTGTGGTCTGGATCTAGCTACTCTCCTGCAATCACCTCTGTTCCTCCCTGTATAGCTGACAAAAAGAAATTAAAATATAAAATCTATTTTCTCTAGTTAAAAAAAGACATTTTACATGATTTACTAATCCTGCTATTGGCAAATCAAGCATAAGCAGTGCAATGGCAAAACTTACCCAGAAACCATTAAAAATGTTTATTCACTAGACATAAAATTGTATACTTTGGCTTATAGCTTGGCTATATCTCATGGAAATACTTTTCCTCTCATGTCATTCTAGCCAGTTTGTTAGTTTCTCCTATCCCCTAAAATTTATTGCTTTATTATCCTTCTTTATCTTAGAAGAATACAAATTTTCCTCTGGTCATAAAAGGAACAAGTAAAATGTTATATGATATAGAGCTGCTAAATATGATGATAAGAGAAGTGCAAGGAGAGTCTGCTTAAAACTGCCAGGTAAAGAACTTGTTTGGAGTGAAAATTATAAACTGTAGTAAAGTATAAAGCAAGAATACCTCAAGGGGCACTGAAGCTGCAGTAATTATTATCACTATGTTCTCCCTGCCTAAGTACTTGCCATGGTACAATTTATGCAACAGCAACTTGAATACCTACACAAAAGTCAGGCCATGTTTGATCTAGGGCTGCGAACCATCAGTCTGTACCCACACGTGTTTAAAAAACCAAACAAACCCACAATGAAATCAGCAGCCAAGATACTCAGTGCACCATCTAAATATAACTGATCATTCCCTCTTTCTCTCCTTTCTTCTGCTGGTCTTCTTCAACCCCCAAATCTTCCTCATCAGTGGGTAAAACTAAGGTTGAGGCATCAGGGCATCTCTTGGTCATGCCCTCAGTCAGAGCTTCTGCTCATCACACTGTTTGGATTCTCCTTTGACATGCTCACACATTACCCAGCCTACCTCCCTGACCTGTGCTCCAGCTTTCTTCTCTCTGACTGTCAATGTCTGATTCTTCTCTGCCTTCCTTAGTACCTCTATTTATTTTGTTTTCTCTCTGGAAATGCCTGAACAGATAAGAGCCTGTGCTGTCAGCACTGCCAGCTTGTTGCTGGCTCAGATAGGGACAGGAGACATGGTAAAAGAAGACACTCTGGAAATAGGCAGGGAATATGCTCTGTGTTTCCTCTTCACGTTGAATATGTTGCAGGCCACAGCGCAGGTAAAAGTCAGTAATATACCTTCAGTCTTCAATATCCTTATATTGTCATTCTAATGAAAAAGTATTTTGGTTAAAATACTTTTAGCCAGTTCTCTTCCAAGGAGGATTGGGCTTTATATGAAGAGAACAGTCTCACAGAGGAGAGTCCTGCAGAAGCTGGAAAAATAGATGTGTTTAAGAATCCATAAGATTAGCTGGCACTTGTACCTTCTCCAGCCTGATAAAAACTGGATCCTATTTCTCAGGAATGCAGTGGGAAAATAACTGTGATGATAGTACCCTGAACTACCAAGCTGGTGAGAATGCAGCTGCCACAATATTTTCAGTACAAATTATTTGAGAGGTGTTTTCTTTACATAATGGTTGCATTAGTATTCTGCATCAACCATCAATATTGCGTATCAGCAGGCTCTTCAAAATGATCACCATGAGAAAAACTGCATACATACAGTTTCAAAACTATTTTAAACTGCTTTAGAACATGCTCCTGAATGATAGCTACTAAAATAAATTTTGTCATTAACAGAAGCATTATTCCTTGTATTTCATAAATGTTAAGTGGCTTTGTCTTTCAATTAGAATTATGAAGCAGTAATGCTCTGCTAGTGTATTCTTGAATACAATATGCTTTCAGTTCTGTGTGTAGTTCTGGGATAAATAAAGCAGTTTTATACAATGACTAACCATTACACAAATCAACCATTTTCTAGAATCAGTTGATAGTGCCATTTTCAGTTGCAGATAAATCCTTCAGAAAAATTGTTATGCATAAATTTTCTGTCTACCTTCCTACTTCTTTAAATGCCTGATAAGAATCTTTATTAAATTATTCAACTATAATTTTTTAAAAGAGTTGCATCTCACAATGTAAAATACTTTCTGAGAATATATCACAGAAATAACCCTTAAACTTCATTTCAGTTTGTTTATACTGATTGCTTTTGCTACCAAACTTTGTGAAGTATTTCCATTTGGCTTAGTGTATGTTAACTAGGAAAGAATGCAAGAGTCATTAATAAATTGCCCTTAGATAAATCAAAACTTGTAAAAAGCATAAGGAAGGTGGTTGTTAACACAGTGATAGAAACAGCAGGTGTATTGGGTTTGTGTAACTAAGTTTTGGTAGGGGAGTACAAGAGGTACAGCCTCTGTGAGAAGCTGTTGTCCAGCTGAGGAGGAGAGTGATAGAACAGCTTTGGTGGACACCTGACATCCAGCCAGCATCAGCCCACAACAGTACATATGGAATGAAATTCTAGATAGGAGTAATTTAGAAACTGGTTCAAGGAAATAGGAACTTATTACATCTCTGAAATAAGAGAACTGAGAGGTAAAGCTACTGATTATGTACTTAAAGCAAAAGCACTGAAGCAATATCTAGAGAAGTGCAAAATGCATATTAAGTCTCTTTCAGGACTGGATTTCACCAGGTAGGCATAATGTGAGGAAGCTCAGTTCTAAATTTTTCTTATTCTGCTAATGACAAACCTGAATGATTCTGTGGATTTGTGGATTAGTGACTTTAAATCGTCAGATTTAATGAGAGGTCTGCTGGCTGAGGCTCGAGTTAAACTATCGTCTCACACAGATTTTTATTGTGCCTTGGACACGTTGAAAATCTGATCAACGTGATTCTATGGGGAAAGCCAGGAGCTTTCACCATGTCATTTTGGTATGTTCCTTCCACGAGGTTATAAACACACAAAGGCCAATTACACCTTCAAATGTCCTTCACTGCCTTGAAATTACACCTTCACTGCCTTGAAATCCAGGCAAGCTGCTGTGTTAACATTTCTTCAGGGGAATAGTTGAACTCTGCATCCTGAAGGCCCTTATTGCTGTCAACCAGGTCAACAAAGGATGCAAGGAAACAGGCAAAAGGAAAAGGGCAACACATGTAACTGCACAGGTCCCCCTGCAATACTGCCTGGATACCACAGTCAACCTCCATGCGCTGGTTTGGGCTGGGATGGAGTTCATTATCTCCACAGCATGGATGTGGCTATGTTTTGGACTTGTGCTGGAAGCATTGTTGATAACAGGGGTGTTTTTGTTACTGCTGAGCAGTGCTTACACAGAGTTGAGACCTTTTCTGCCTCTCAAGACACCCCACCAGTGAGTGTGGGGGTGCATAAGGAGCTGGGTGGGGATACAGCTGGGACAGCTCACCCAGGGATATCCCACACCATGTGATTTCGTGCTCAGCATATAAGGCTGGGGAACGAAGGAGGAAGGGTGGTATGTTCAGAGCGATGGCATCTGTGTTCCCAAGTCACTGTTGAGTGTGACTGAGCTCTGCTCTCTTGGAGGTGGCTGAACACCTGCCTGCCCATGGGAAGTGGTGCATGAATTCCTTGTTTTGCTCTGCTTGTGTGCATGATTGTTGCTTTACTTATCAAACTGTCTTTATCCAAACTCATGTGTTTTCCCTTCTGATTGTCTCCCCCATCCCACTGGGGATGACTGAGCGAGCAGCTGCTGGTGCTCAGTTGTTGATTGTGGTTAAATCACGGCACGCCATCATGAAAAGAAATGCAGTATGACAGGGATGGCCAGATGTGACTTCCTGTATATACAAATACCAGAATCTAATTATGCTTTCAGTTAACAAGCAAAGGAACACTTGGGGCATAACCTTAAAGCTCTTTTTTTCCTGACCTCTTATCAACATTTCCAAACACTTTTGCAGTTTTTGGAAACAGGCTTTTGCAAACTGAATATTGAGGGCTAATCTTTAATTTCTGCCTCTTATGGATGCTTTCTTAATTTTGTGTTTTCCAGAGTAGGAGTTGACCCTTGGTCTCACTTGCCTCTTGGTCTTGTACTGAAGCCTTTTCAGAATCCTAAATTCAGACTTGTAATCTATTTTGAAGGCAGTTTAGGTCAAGTCTTCACTTGATTTTGCTCTGGTAGCCCAAAAGATAGATCAATAGAGGGTTAACAAGACATTTTTTCAGGAGTCTGCTTTGTGGGCTTTGTGTGTTCCTGTTTGCCTTCTGGTGGCACTTCCATCACAGGGATGGCAAATGAATGGTGTGTCTGCTTGCCTCCCTGGTGACCCCAGCTTTTAGTAGTCCCTCACGCAGCACATGGTCTTTTTCCCATGCGTGGTTCCCATAGTTGTGAATTTAAAGGTTGGGATCTGGAGCATCTAAGTTCTGTGGCTCTCTGGGAAGGCCTATCAAACTCATCCTTATTTACTAAATTGTGTTGTTCAAAGGGAGCATTACAGATACTTTGAACTTGGAGACAGATTGCAGGAGACATCTGTTCATATCTATGTAGATGTTTTATGCGCTTTTTAACAAGGCAGCTGAGTCCTCTACAAATAAACAGACTTCTTTTTTTAGTTGTGCTTTAACCCTTATCCTGCATGAGGAATTTATTTTAAAAGCTTGACTTTTTTGGGTTATATTGATTTTTGCAACTCTGATTGCTAGAGCAAGTCTTCACAAAACCTGGCAGACAACCATAGCTTGACTAAAATTCCAAACAACCAGTTTTCCTGAGGAAAATTATGCTGAAAGCACCCCCCCCACACACACACTTTTTTTTGTTTAAAAGTTATCTTGCAAAATACAAATCATCATCAATTTCCCAGGGTTAAAATCTTGAATCTTTGACTTACTCAGAGCATTTCTTTTGCCTGGAGGAAGATGCTAAGTCTGGAGGTAAAGTAACCACCACAACAGCAAGGAATGAACAGAAAACACCTGCATTTGGCAACTGGATCCTGTTCCAGTTAGGTTTTTGAGTACTTTACAGAAGCCATTCTGTCTTCAATGAATTCAGCACTCAGAAAGATACCTGTCAGCCTTCAAGCACTTTTACAGTAAACTGTATGGCAGCAGAGAACATGCTAGAAATCCTTATGATTCCTAGTTCTATAGAAAACTGTGTGCCTAGTGAGAACAAATAAAGCAGTTTTCTATTTTCTTTACTAAGAGTTCAGGTCCAACCTGAGCTCCAAGTGAATCACAGGGCAAAAATGTTAATTTCCTCTATCAGCCTTCCCAGTGGCAATTTTTCTTTTTGGAAGGATATTCCACAAGATTAATTTGAAGAACACCAATACTCTTAGGATTAAGCAACCAAGATCAGACTAGATGCTGATTAAGCTAGCATAGAAACCTTAGGAGATGTGAATTTGTCTGGGGGGTATTTTTTAGCTACTAGATATAAATAAAATTCTCTCCTGACTTACCTAGGTTTGTTGAAACAAAGGAATTTGCAACAGCCTCTGTAGGTATGTTATCTATAAAAATATCAATTTTGACCAGTTTGGGAAATGAAATACACAAATACATCAAGACTAGCCCTAGACTATTTCTGTCTGATGGAGTAAAAGGGTAAAAATTATTATCAGTATCATGCTTAACATTGAATGTAATCACTAGGTACAGCCTTGTGCAATGATATTCAGGCAAATTTCCAGCCCTTTGCTCTGGAAACCTTTGCATAAACTCCATTCAGAGGTACAAAGAAGGGGTTAGAAAAGGAGTATTTCTGAGTTGATGTGGGCTTAACAAACTCTCAGTACCCTGAACTAATACAACCACGTCTACCTTACTGTCTGACTGCTAAAAATATGTCTCTGTCGAACCTGAATATCATCTCTTCTGTTAATGGATGACATACCCAGCAGTGAATAGAGCTTTATGATCCTTGCACAGTTTGCACAGCAGAAAATCTGTTAGCAGAGTTTCCTGAGTAACACTGTTCATTTATGTTACATTCATTTCCTATAAAGCATGTCAGACAGACAGGCAAGGAATGTGAAAGAAGCCTTGGTAGTGGTGTGGTGTTGTGAGATTCGTGATATGCAGATTTAATTTTCCCTCTCTATTTGACCCGAAACCTGCAGTCACACCCAGCAGTTTCCCAGGTCTAGTACAATAAATAGGCACTAAGCTGTGAAAAATGCACTGAGCTGTTTGTAAAAATCAGGTTTTGGAACAAAAGCAGATTTAAAGAAATAAGTTTGCTAGAAACTTAGGATAGCCACATTTATTGCCTGTATTTCCAGATTTTGGGTGGGTTTGCAGTTTTAGTTGGAAAACACAACAACTACTTGCACTCAGGAGCAGGCATCCTCCTAAACTCCTGCCACTGATCCCCAAGCAAAGGAAGGGTAGTGACAGACTGGGGTGGGTGCACATACCCTCTCAGGGGCTAACAAGCCCAGAAAGTGGCAAAAAGCCTGAAATAAAGCCTTGCACAATGCTAAGATATTCAGACACCTATCATCTTGTATTTTAAACTTTAAAACTCTTCTGGAGTCAAAAATTTAGGACACATCTTTTTAATTTAAGAAGTAAGATTTAATCTTTCATTCTTCCCCATTCTTTTTTCTTCCTGTAAAATCATGTATTATTTTGTAACTGAATTTAACTGTAATCACCTACGTGGAGACCTAGGCAGTTTTATTAAAAACACAGTAAGGCTGGTATCTAGCACAGTATTTCTTTGTTGTGATCTTATGAGTTTTTGTTTGGCTGAAGGAAGGAGTTTCTAAATGAAGGGTCAAATTCAGGTTCCAGTGAAATCAGGATACAATTGACATGTGACAATGGGATCAAAATTTTCATCAAGTCCATTCATTCTACCAAGAGCAGGAAAATTCTTCATCTAAACCATGTTTAAAAAAAGAAATTTAATGGCCCACTGCCAGAAACTCTCAAGTAAATGTGAAGATTTTGCTTGTACTTGCAGAAACGTGTGGTTTAGACCTACGATAAGGCTTGGATGACATTTGCTGTCTGAGATGAAGCTCCGAAACCTTCAGAAACATTAGGTTGTTTTGAAATTCTGCGCTATTGTTTCTAATAATTTATTTCTCTGGGGCTGATCCCAGCATGACAGTGAAATGCCAAAGGCTCCGGTGGGCTCTCTCAGGACCAAACCAGCACCTCTTACCTCCAAGTCACTTTGCCTTGGCTAGAAGCCAGATCGGGGTGCGCAGGCTGATGCTGACAGACCTCCATTTGCTCTGCACGACTAGGACAGTTTTATTCGCAATTATTTAAGCGCTGCTTTACCTGACTGTGAAGGAGCTCTCCGGGGGCACGGTTCCGGCGAGCAGCCCTTCCAGCTGCCCAGCCCGGGGGCTCCGGGGGCCGGCGAGGGCTGTGGGTCCCCGTTCCCTGGGCTCAGCGCTTTCGGGGCGGAGCGGCCCGGGTCCCGTGGCGGGGCGAGCGGGCGGCGGTGCCGGGGGAAGGAGGGGGCTGGCGTCAGGAGCTGGGCAGCCACTGCCGCGGGAGCTCCCCCGCGCCTCGCCTCGCCTCCCGCGGCCGCGGGGGATAAAGGCACCTGGCCCGGCTCTCCGAGCCACCGGAGGGGGAAAGGCGGGCGAGAGGACGTGCGGGGGCCGGGCCCCACCGCGCAGCCCCCTCCATGCGCCTCGCCGGCGGCTCCGGCTCGCCCCGGGCTGTGCCCTCTCCCGGGAATGGCAGCCGGTGGCGGGCGGCGGAGCCCGGCGGCGGCAGCAGCCCCAGTCCCGAGGCGTGGTCGGGGTCTCCGAACGGCAGCCTGGGCGGCTGGGACCCCTTCGGGCGGGACGAGGAGCTGGCGAAGCTGGAGATCGCGGTGCTGGCCGTCACCTTCGCGGTGGCGGTGGTGGGGAACGGCAGCGTGCTGCTGGCCCTGCGGCGCACACCGCGCAAGGCGTCCCGCATGCACCTCTTCATCCGCCACCTCAGCCTGGCCGACCTGGTGGTGGCCTTCTTCCAGGTGCTGCCCCAGCTTTGCTGGGAGGTGACCCACCGCTTCCACGGCCCCGACGGGCTCTGCCGCGTCGTCAAGCACCTGCAGGTTTTCGGCATGTTCGCCTCGGCGTACATGCTGGTGGCCATGACCGCCGACCGCTACATCGCCGTGTGCCACCCGCTGAAGACGCTGCAGCAGCCCACCAAGCGCTCGTACGGGATGATAGCGGCTGCCTGGGCGCTCAGCCTGCTGCTCAGCACCCCGCAGTACTTCATCTTCTCCCTCAGCGAAGTGGAGCGCGGCTCGCAGGTCTACGACTGCTGGGCGCACTTCATCATGCCCTGGGGGCCCCGCGCCTACATCACTTGGATCACCGGCGGCATCTTCATCGCGCCCGTCCTCATCCTCATCATCTGCTACGGCTTCATCTGCTACCGCATCTGGCGCAATGTCCGGGGCAAGACGCGCCCGGGGGAGGCGGCGGCAGCGGCTGCCGGGCGGCGGGCAGGTGATGATGCTGGCCCGCGACGGGGGCTGCTGCTCGCCCCTTGTGTCAGCAACGTCAAAACCATCTCCCGGGCCAAGATCCGCACCGTCAAGATGACCTTCGTCATCGTCTCGGTGTACGTCGTTTGCTGGGCGCCCTTCTTCACCATCCAGATGTGGTCCGTCTGGGACCAGCGCTTCCCCTGGGTCGGTAGGTGACGCCGCCGCTTGTCCCCAGCGGCCGCCCCGCTGGCGTTGTGGGGGCAGCCGGCTGTCCCGGGGCGCTGCGCAGCGCTGAGCCGAGCGTGGGGGAAACGGGGCGCGGAAGCGGTGAGCGGGACCGAGGCGCGCACTCCCGGCCCCGGACCGGTCCCGCTCCTGCCGGGGAACAGCGGCTGAGCGCCCTTGTAGGGGAGAAGAGACAGCCCTGGGCAGTCGCCGCCCTCGGGGCCGCCCCGCCGGCACCACTCGTAGTCCCGGAGCCGGTGGTCCCGGAGCCGGTGGCCCCGGAGCTGGTGGTCCCGAGAGCGGCGGCGGCGGCGCTCGGCTCCGCCTGTCCGGGAGCAGCCGGAGCTGGCCGCAGCTGTGCCTCCGGACAGGAGCAGCAGCCGCAGCCTTCTCGCTCCGAGCAAAACGAGCGGATGGAAACCGGAGTATTTGCTGCCGTAATTTGAACCAGCAGCGCTTTCGTCCGTTTAAAGCTGCCGATAAGAAAACTTTAGAAATATTTAGTATTGTTGAGAAGCATGCACACACACATGTCGGAGCAGTTACATGAATTGGGAACTTAGTACGTCTTCTTTCCTCTATCTGCAAATAATAGAGTTGAGCACACCTTGAACCCTTCCTCTCAGCAAGACAGTCACCTCTGAGTAGCTCCATCAGTCAAGTCACCGGTTTTCATGAATCAGTGACAATTCAGACTTTGGAGATTATCTGTCCCTCTGTTAAATATGGCTGAAAAAAACTGGTGAGTTTAAAAGCTATTACATAGGTAATGGCAGGCAGCATAGTGACGTATATTCTGTTTCCTCATAATGAGAGAGCAGCAAATCAAATGGTTGCAATTCATAATTTCTTGATTTTTAAAAAAATTTCCCTAAATTCTCACTTACTGTAGTGAGAGTGCTGATTGCCTCTAATACGGGACTAAAGTCAAGCCTATAATGCAGATTTCCATAAAGTAATAAAGGTTTGCAGTAAACAAATAGGTTTATTTTTTTACTTCAAAGGAAATTAAATATAATTGAACAGATGGATATTTGATAGGTTTGTTTGAATAACATACTGTGTTTGAATAACATACTGTGTTTGTTTGAATAACATACTATGAATAACTGCATAACACCTTAATTACACTTTTTTGGAGATTCAGTATTTATAATATTGAATAATACTGAAAAATAATAAGAAAAGTCACTAATTGATTAGACCAAATGCACATTTAAAGTATTTGATCTATTGACTAGTTATTGAAGGTAGAACATCATCATTTTTTCCTACCATAGTCTTAAGTTCCATTTTCTCCCTTAAGTAAAATTTGTTCGAAGTCCACAATCCAGATTTGATGGACAATCCCGTAGTTAGTTGAGCATTTAATACTTTTCAGCATGTAAATATATAGAGCAAAATTCACTGT
This sequence comes from Parus major, assembly GCF_001522545.3. Lineage (NCBI taxonomy): Eukaryota > Metazoa > Chordata > Aves > Passeriformes > Paridae > Parus > Parus major. The sequence continues at coordinate 31,214,931 of NC_031773.1, read as the reverse complement.
TATTGAAAGTAGTGGAAATGTTACCATTGTCTCCCAGAGTCTGCAAAAAACTTTTCAGTATTTAAACAGGAGCTTATCAACACATGGATACACATCAGTGGAAATGTGACTAAATCATTATTTTGGATGGATTACCCCATAACTTATTCTGTCACAGCTTTTTGAAGTCTGTTCAGAAAAATCCCTGTTGACTTCAATGGCAGCCTTACATAAATGAGACCTGTACTGATTATGTTCTCATTATTTGTTTCAAATGCTGCGGCTCAACATTTAGAACTAGAATATTCAGGAAAATAAATCCAATGGTTAATGAAGCAGTTGACTGAATGGTGCACAAGTTCTTTTGATGATTAAATAGCTTTCTCCCCCCCCTCCCCAGATTCTGAAAACACTGCGACTACTGTTACGGCTCTGCTGGCCAGCCTGAACAGTTGCTGTAACCCGTGGATCTACATGTTTTTCAGTGGGCACCTCCTCCAAGACTGCCTACAGAGCTTCCCTTGCTGCCAAAAAATAAAGCTAACGCTGAGTAAAGAAGATTCAAACAGCAATAGCAGGCGACAGACTTCTTTCACCAACAACAGAAGCCCAACCCACAGCCTAAACACATGGAGAGAGATGCCCCACTCCAAATCGACCAGCTTCATCCCCATTCCAACGTGAGACAGGCCTCAGGGCAGGCAGGGCTTGCAGTCCTGTCACGGTGTTTGGGAAGGTTGTGGCATGGCACTTTATGCCAGGACAGGGCACCATTATGGTACCAAGGAATGACTAAGATGGCCCCGAGACAAAAAGTGCCACCTTGCTTGATAAGCTATGCTGCAGAATGTAAATTATTTTCTGAAAGTTGGGCAACTGATCAGGAAGGTGTGACAACAATAAAGCAATTATTTTTTAAAATAGAATTTATTTTAATTTTTTGTCTGTTTCTAAAATACTAAGTGCATTGTTTGCTTGCTGTTTAAAACAGCAAAAGTAATGGAGTTGTCATCTCTTGCAGTAACTCCACTCTCTAGTGTTAATGCCTAAGACTTCTCATGATTGTCTGATGAAGTCAAGTTTAGTCTCAAACATTAAAAAAAAGGAGTGGGGAAAAAGTCTTGGCTGTCCAGGTAAGGAATGGGCTTAGACAGACTCTGAGTTTCTGGAATTCAGTTGCTCATGACGCTTTATCTTGTAAAGGTCTAGCAGTTCTCAGACACTGAGATTTAACAGCCCTTGTGAAGGTAAAGCTTTTAGTGCTGTCGATGTCTGTATGTGTATCGTGGGGTTTCATTTTTAGGGTGACATTTTCTCTTCCCTTCATGTTGATGGAAATTTTACAGCATATTTGTGTGTGTTTGTGTGTGTGTTGTTGCACCCACTTTCATTTTTTAAACTACTTTTTAAAATATATTGATAAGTAAGTATGATATGCTATGACTAGCTCAGCACCGTTGCAAACAGCTACACCAAGAAAACTCATAATGAATACCAGAACTACTTGCTTTATTGGTAGGAATGCTATCCTTTATTTTTTAATTTACTAAGACATCTGGGATCAAGCTACACTGGTGGTCAAGCCAATAGCCTCATGAGCTCAGGAGTGTGTAGTCACTTGGTAAGAGCTGTAGAACCAGTATATTTCAAGAAACAGATGTGAGAATGAAACTTGCAAGTCTTCTGGGAACATACAGAAATTGTCAGTGTTGTTGGCTTGTCTTTTTTTATTATTATTTATATTGACAGCTCATGACAATATAGTCTTAAAAATTGTCACTAAATGGCAATAAAAAGTCATCAGAACACATTTGCTAATTACAAAGCACTCAAGGTGTGTTTGTTTTCAATACAATGCATGCTAAGTTGAGTAGTTCATTTACATGGTAAACAATCCTATTACATCTTTCCTTGCAGCCTATCTCTTCTATTGAGGTAGGCTTTTGAAGCTCCTTGAGTAAGTTTTTCTGAGCTTTTAAGTCTTCAGAATCTCTTTGAGAAGTACAACTACCGGTCTGCTCTGTTTTCCTGAGCTTGTCGGATCCTGAAATCCAGGCACTCCCCCAGCCCCCTGCAGGACACGGTCCCAGCTGGAGCAGTGGGACACGAGTGTGGCTCATAACTTGCATGCAAAGAAGGAAGCTCAGCAGCAGGTTTCTTTCCTTCTCACCAAAACCTAACAAACAAGATTGCTTTTCTAACTGATTGAGGAGATGTGGCTGTCACTGAGGAGGATGCCCATGCCTGCCTCAATAGTGGTAGCAGAAATTAATAGTTAGGTGCAGAATAAGATCATCTTAAACCACTCCAGATGTTCCTCATAGATTATTTTGGGCAAAGAATAGGGAATATTATACCTAAAAGAAAAATATTTTGTCACTATAGAAAATCCTGGGTCCATTCTCTTTCCTTGTGTTTGCTGTTGTTCAAAGCACTAGAACCCAGAGGAAAGTGTGGTGGAACTGCTTATATTTAACAGACTGTCTTTTCGACCACCTTTAATATACAAATGTGACTACAGCTCTCACCAACTCTGGACGAAGGTTTGTGAACCTGAAGCTATATTTTAGTAAAAAAAAAATGCATGCAGTGATGTTGTGTGTGTATTTGTGTACATGATGTGTACTGTATATATTGTTCAAGTAGGTAATTCACAGTTACTGAAACTGCATTTTAAATTAAGTACACTATCCTTTGCCTAGTTTTCTCTTTGTGCTATGACTTTCTTTGTACATGAAATCTGTATTAAAAACCAATTAGCTGTACTAACAGAATTTTCATGTTTGCATAATTGAATGGTTTTTCTATTACACTTTACATTCAAACAGAAAAGATAATGAAAAAATGTGTGTAGAATATTGTTGATAATAAAAATGAACTGGGTAATGACCAGTATATTTATTAAAGCAAACAGACACAAAGTATAAATTTAGGTTTTTTTCAAATACATTACAAAATCTAGGCTTACACTTGGGGCTTGTCAGCATAAATTTCCCTTGTGAGTGTCCTGTAGTTTCTGTAATTAAACTGGCAACACAATTTATCAATATTTGGTTTACAGACATTTTTGTAAATACTGTTTTTTTCACATAATTGTAATGTAATGAAGATACAGCCAATATTTTTTAATTGTTCATCTGTGGAGATACTTTTTTAAAAGCTACTTTGGGTTATCATGAGGGTGCCCTAATGGAATCAGAAGGAAACAAAAAAAAAATTGTGAAGCCACTGCAAGTTTAAAATATGGAAACTTGCTCTAATAAACCTGCATATTTGTTTGATCAGAAGCATTTTGGGTTTTTTGCTTTTGGAGGGCCAGAAATGTATTTCATAATGCTAAATAGATTTTACAAAATTCAAAATGTCTTCCTTTAATAAGTTGTGTCCATGAAAAGCTTTAAGAAGCAAAGAAAACTAAAATGTTTTTCTATTATACATAGTGCATGAAAGACACAAGCAAAGAAGGAATGTGCAATCAGCTTTCCATTAAATGCTGCTGGTGTTGCTAAAACATAACTGAGCACTTACTCATGTTCTAAAGGGGTTATTTTGTTATTTTTGTTTAAAATACTTCTAACATAAAGCATGAATGGATGAGCCTGTACTCTGTTGTTTGTAGTGGTGTTTTTAGAATTCAAGCATTTTAAAATCAATTAGATGGCAAAAGTAGGGATGATACAGAAGATGGAAAGGATTCTGTTCATTTACATAAGAAACTAAGTTGGCAAAATTGTCTTTTCATTAATTTAATTTTAAATTTGAAGGCAAACATAGGCTCAGGAAAGAAAAACCAAAAAACAACCCAAAAAAGTTTGGTTTATTTCCCCTGTATTACCATATCAAGACCAAAATTTACAAGAAGACACAAATTCATGTCAAATGCCCAGTATTTCAAAGACAAAGGTTTTGTCTGCAGAAAATCTTATAGCTAATTCCAAACTGTCCAGATTGAAGGGGCTTGCTGAAACACATGTATGTTCCTTTCCAACTCCTGCATATGGAAAGCAGGGCAGAAGAAAGAAAGGCTCTGCAGAGCTGGATGTTGTCCTGGGGCAGGTGACCCAGCTTTGGGAAGTAGATACAGGCCTTACAACAGAGCTACTGTTGAAATAAGTTACTTGTTGCATTAAAAAAACAACTCTATAAGAGCTCTCCCAGGCTGAGTTCCCTACCTACGAAAAGGACTAATTAAAAACAGCGTCCACCTCTAAAAAAGTGTCTGCGCTTTTTAGTCTTTAGTTTCAGTCCCTTACATACATGGAAGACTGGGCAGGCAGAAAGACACTACTTGGGGCTGTAGTTACTCTTACAAGCTAATTCTCTATGCTTTTCTTTAGGAATGAGTTTTACTGGAAAATGTATCACTTGCTACTTGGGTAAAGGAATTACAGGATAAATAAATGGACAAGTTTCAAGGTCCAGGACCAGATCACAGCTGCTCCACTCAGTCCTGGGAGCAATCCTGACTACTTCAAGCAACAGTCCCTCAGACAAGAGTAGGTGCAGCTGGTAAGTCATGCAGAATGGTTCGTGCAGCTATGCAAAAAGCAAGCCAACAACAATCACAACTAGTTCCTGCTTTGTTAGAGCCAGCCAGCGCAGGTCTGCCTCTCCCAGGACTGGTCCTGCAGGAAGTCCTGGACCCAGTTCAGTGTTAATTAACACTGCATCACTATTTTAGTACAACTGCCCTGTAATTTGCCATGCATTAGTATAAACTTGCTTAGAGTAATAGTTTACTTGCAAATTAGCCTTAGTTCTCCATAAGGACATTTTCAGCTGAATTCTTGATACAGTCCATTGGGTTATTTAATTTCGGAAAAGCAAGGCTGTGAGGCATCATCAGGAGTGCAAAGCTCTCTCTTCAACTCCATGGTAAGAAGCTCTTTCTAGCTCTAGGTGGATCAAGATGCTGTTAGATATGGATGAACTTTCTTCCAGTAAAGGAAGAATCTTTTCCACAATCCCAATATTTTTCCCATTTCCAACATTTGTTTTTCCAGCAGGGTAGATTGAAGAGGAGGCTTTGAGACAGAACATTTCTCAGTGTTCTGCAAGCCAAAGACACCTGAGTTATCCATCCTCAGTTCAGGGTAATGATGATTATCTATCTCCATAATTTCTTACAGGACACATGGCTAAGAAGTACTGTGTACAAGTTCAGTATTCCTTTTGAAGCAAAGCATTGGCAATGCAGTCTGTTGGTGTCCTATCAGCCTTTACACCTATGTAGCAAAACATGACAATATTGACATTGGCTGTCCAGGGCACAAAGTCCATTCTGGAAGATGTGGAACAGATAACCAGAGACTGGAGTGACTGTCCCAGCCTCTTCCACTGTGATTATCCCTGCCATAGTCTCTCCTGACCCTGGTATTATTACCATTATCCCCATTACTGGCAGCAAGAATGAGGACAGGGACCGCAGGGACAGGAGCAGACAATTAAAGCACATTAATTTCAAAGTCCTTTTGGAGGAAGGAATGTGGATCTTATCAAATAGAAAACCTACAGTGAATATTGGGAGAGAGATGAACTGGTGACTCAGAGAGCAAATAAAACATCTGATCTCAAAGGTTATTTGAAAGTACCAAAATGCTTTCCATTTTTCAATTTTAAGATATGTTTTATGTATTTAGAAAAAGGGCCCCTTGAATCCTGGAACTGTAACTACATGAAGCTCCTTACAAACCTACTAACTAATGTTTGTCTGCTGAGATGGCTAGGAGGCTATGTCTAAAAAAGGACAGTGATCTCTCCAAGTTAAGCATTCCATGTGACTTGTGGGGCCTGGGCTGCCCCAAAACAAAAGTGTCCTGTGGGAAATATGAACAGAGTTTTTGGGAGAAGAAAGGAAGGAGCCTAAATACCATTCCCTTTTTGGAAAGAGGCGATAGGGTAAAAACCATTATAGATGAGCAAATCTTCAAGATAAAAGGCAACAGTGTTCCTAGTGTGTTAGAAAGCTGTTGATTGAAAATCATGTGGAAGTGAGAAGCAGTAGATGAAGAACCTGGAGGACTAGGAGGCATGTGACTTTGCAGCATTATTATCAAAAGGAGAAACTTGCTTAGGTGCTGCTCAGATATTTTTTTTCTAAATAAGACCAATAACTGTACAAAATAGTGTACCAAAACCAAAAAATTAGGATAGCCAATGCTCTCTCCACACTCACTGTAAAGCAGGCAGAGCTATGCAGAGTAAGAAATCTGCAAACTGGGTTAGGCACAGACAAGTGCACTTTCTGAAATACTGTATGTGTCAGTCATCTCAGAGGAAACCACACTCAGAAAAAACAATTCACTTTATTTTTGGCTGAGATCCAAAAAAAAAAAAAGGAAATCAAATCATCAGACTAATTTTCTACACAATTAATCTGAATAATCCTCTTCCAGAGAAGAAGCAAACATTATTAAATAGACACCATTATATTTTCTAAATGCGAGACATTTTGAGGTTTCCATGGGAGCAAAGGAGTGGCTTCCAAGTGTTACAAGTAGGGACAGAGTAAGGATTGATTTCAGTAAGACACTTCAGCATTCATGTGGATTTCATTCCTTATGTAGTCCCATTATCTCCAATACTCCAAACATTGTGAGGGCAGTCAGGGCAACAAGGAACTATATGCAGTAAATAATAAACAAAAGCAAAAGATACATTTGTGTGACTACATATAATCTAATTTCTCAAACCAAATTGTACTTGTCTTTTTCAACAGAAAAGAGCAGGGATTTAGTTATGTATCTCTGATAATCTAGTTCACCATGAAGCTGGTGACCAGAGGCTCAAGCATCCTAAAGTGATATGGTTACAAATGTTCTTTATTAAAGGGATGGGTTTGGGGCCTATCAATTACTAATATGTTATTAAATTCAATAGAATATGGAAAATGAGGAGAGAGTTCTATCTTTGTGTTGTTTTGTTGTTTGTGTGGGGGTTGGGTTTTGCTTCACCTATTATGGCAATTCCTCTGAAAAACTATAGTTTAAATATGCTGTACTGAGATGAGATGATCCAAAGAACCATGATGAATCCCATCTTGACTTCCTTTCAACCTAAGAGATATAATTAGTGCTTGCTCTTCTGTCTCATAGATTACAGTGTAAGGCATAGTGTAATTGAACAACAAAATCTCATTTCCTTCCTAATTTATGACCCAAGTGCCTCAATAGAGGCATTTAAAGCTGGAGGACACAAAGGTGGGATTCATCTGCATGAATGTTCTCACAGTGCACGTGTGTCCATCTGAGCAAGAGTGATTATTTTTGTGGCCAATACAAAACTAATTTCTCCATTGATATATGGACCAAAAAATTATTTATCATTGTTTTTAGTGGCAGGTAGGCAGCTAGCTCAAATTGGTACACATGTACTGCAGACAGCTCTCCACAAGTACTACAGGTTTTACTGAAAGGTCTCAGCAGATGCCTCGACATTACTAGTTCAGGATTTTACTTTCTTTAAGGGCAACTACAAAATATTATCGTCTAACAGCATGATATTGATTTGGGTAGAGTTGATAATGCTATCACTAACCAAGGGGGCTCTTATTGCTAAGCCTCTTCCAGCTGGGTGCCTTTGTTAGTCATGTCACAAAGAAGACCAAAACCAAAATGAGCCTAGAGATCAATTTAACTCCTCACACCCAGATGCTATCTCTGGCCTTACAAAGAGGGAAAAATCTCTGCATCTAATCTCTCTGTGTGTCTCATCTGTGCATGCTGAACCTTTCCATCTCCTTTGTCCTTAATGGTAGATTTGTGAGAAAATCCCAAACTAGTCAGAACTCTCAAGATACCCAGATAATACAATCCTAAGGTCAATGCACAGCATAGAAAGATATATCTCATTACACAAAGAGTTAGGACAGGAGGCGAGGGGGAAAGTCAGGATAATACCTAAAATTCTTGGTAATATTGTGTGGAGTAAAAAGGAAATAATAATAATAATAATAATAAGGAAAAGGAAAGTGTCATGTTAGGTATGTCTGCCACATACTGCATGTGAAGTTCTGTTTTCCCTAAGAAACTACTCAGTTATGAAAACCTTGAGAATATAATCAGTGTAAAATGGTTTGCATTGGATGCCATCAAAGACTGTTTTCAGCATGAACACAAAAGTGGCTCAGTGGTTCTGGTCATACTTCCTTCACAAGTGTTTAAATGGAAAGTTAAAGCAATGTAATGATTTAGTGGAAAAACCCCAGATTTCTCCTTGATGAAAAATGTCCTTTTTCCACCACAGATGTCAAGTTCATGTAATAAAAAGAAACAAACCAGTGTGTGCCTCAAAGCCCAAAAGGCCAAACTTTTGACCTGTGTGAGGCCAGGTTTTCCTTTTCCGAGGGAAAACAGAGCATGAACCAGACACCCCAGAAGCCACCTCAGCACACCCCAGCTCCCACTGGGAAGACATTCTGGTTTGGCAAGAGTAACTCTGCATGTACTAACATGACTGAGTTCCTGGTGTGTATCATCCCATTACAGTTTTTAAATCCTGCTGAAGGACATAAGGGAGAGAAGGAACTCAATGGGACACTTGCACTCTGGTCCTTCCTCCTGAACCCAGGAGGAGGATACAGGCAGGGTAACCCACACTGCTGCTGGGCTGGCAGCAGGACAGGAGATTCATACCCCTGCAACTCCTGCCCCAGATTAGCAAGCTCTGGGAAACCAACCAGGCTCAGGAAACTGGGAAGCAATTTCAGTGAGGTCTTCCAGACCAGCAGTGTGAGTATGCATTTGCCCTTGCCTCTGTGGGAGCCTGGAGACAAACCAGGTCTCTTACAGGAGACAAGTAGTTAAAATCCTTTTTCCACATACTGCTAGCTGGGATGGGAATGTTTCCAAAAATAGGGGCTGAATTTCTTCAACAATCAAAAACCAGATCATGGAGAGATAGGTCCATAAAAGTGTCTTGTAGATGAGATGAGAACTAAATAGGAGTTTTTCTGGGTTCTTTTCTGGTTTGTTTGTTTGTTTGTTTGGGTAGTACCTGCAGTAACTGAGATTCTTCTCTATGAGCTTGTTAGCAGGAGTTGGGAAATAAAGATGCAAATCCTCAAGCCTTCATTTGAGTGAAAAAGACAGAGCAAGCCAACATATTGCTAATCAGCAGACACACTCATATTCCAAACATTTGGATTAATCAGTTATAAAGTATAAATATTTTAAAATGCACTTTTGTGAGACTGTGATTTATAGGTATTACATGACAGAAAGAGGGTACTCAGTTTTCAAAATTGAATTAATTTGAAATGAAGAGCATTTGAAACTGTTTATTCTTAGTCTTTTTCCTAATCTTCTTAACGTGAAGTTCTTTTCTGTCTTGCAATCATATACAAAGCATGACAGAATTCTTCCATACTACAGAAATATTTTCCAAGCATAATACAGTGATTATTATGCTTATCTGACCTGTAAATTACAGAATGCTATGTGTATTGGAGATACTGATTTTAAGAATGAAGCCATGCAAACATGCCTTCAATTAATTTACTTTTGATCTTTTGTGTAACTGTATTTGCCATCAGAAAGGACTCATTTCTTAATTTCAGTACTTTTCAGTGAAAGAAATTGTACAAAGAAGGAAGTTTGCTCATAAGACCGGCAGCCCTGTTATGTATAGTGAGGCAACAGTAGCGATGGGATAAGAAATCACACTCTGTCACAAAAGGAAATGGCTGCAATTCTGTCACTTTAATAGTGGGAGAAGAAATGTGTGAGATAGAAATAACACCAGCTCTGAAACTTCTGGATGACCCCAAGGTCTAGGGAAGGCCAGCAGACTCTTTCTCCCCACAGCAGGCTGTATCTGAGGAGACAGCCCTAGCGTTCTTGGCTTCTCTCTCTTTAAAATGGTTTTGCCTAGAGGTTGGTAAGTTTATTTTTTTATAAAATGCTGGCACTTTAAGGAAAAAAATATCTTTCCTCTGTGTTGTGCACTCTCAGGCAAAAATAAAACTTCAGTTTTGACAACCTGACAAAGAATTAAAGGGATGTGATACATGTGTTATTTTCAGTTGTTCTTGGGTGAGTGTCATCTGAAGGGATGCAGTAGGTAAATACATAACCTGCAGGCCAGTCTCTTGTGTAGCTACTGGGAGGACAGAAGGAAAATTGATTTTTACCCACTGAACCCTGACACTCATGACAAAACTGTGGTGCAGTCTTCCCTTTAGGGACTTCTCCATTTCCAGTTAGATTGCCTCAGGGCAATCTTTCAAAGAAGTTTTAAAGAATGGTATTTGCTCTGTTACTTTTTATTGTACTTACTCTTTTAGCCAGGCCTGGCCTAAGAACTGAATGAGTTCATGTGTATGTCCAAATGCAGCATTTCACTTACTGGTTTCAACAAGATTCATTTTTATGAGCCTTTGCTCAGCTGCAGCTGGAAATTAATCACTGAATTTCAGTGCTTTTCTCATCCATCTGAATCCAGGTGGCATTTTATATGACATTTTGTTTACCTTGTGCTAAGTGGGGGGGTTCAACTCCCTAACTAATCAATCTCATGCAGTCTTTTATATTCAATCAATTGTGGGTTAAAGAAAAGAGACTATAGGAGACATATAAGGATCATGGAAATTCTCCTTGCTTCCTACTGATGAGTGTCTGGAAGTTTGCTGAGGATGCCACTTTTGGAGTGAAATTTATGGCCATGCAGAGCTGTATTGCATGGTCCCTCTACCAGGTCACCCTGGCATGAGGTGATGGGGTGACACACTGCAACTGGCAGCTCGCCACAGTCCTGGACAGAACACAGCAGCAGTAGTGCAATTTGTAGAGATTTTTTACAGAATTATGAAGATTTATGAGTTGATTATGGATTTAAATATTTGTGTGAAATTTGCTGCTGAAACAGCAGAACAAACTTTAGAAGGACAGGTCAGATTAATTCTCTGTGTATGTGATTTCATTCAAAGCAAGAGGAGGAACAAACTGACCTAAAGATAAGGTAACAAGAAAATGAAGAACAGGAATGGAGACGTAAAATAACCAGATAAGTAAAGCAAGAATTCTGAGGGCTCAGTTGACATACTGAGGCAAAAGACCTCAAACAACACCCACTTCTAGAGGGCACAATGGCAGACTGACAGCAATTCTTTACTGCAAGCTCTGACATACACATCTTAGTGCTGCTGAGCATACGTGTGTCAACATGTGCATGAGTAAAAATCAGTGTAGAGATTTTGTAGAAAAAAAAAAACAACCTTTCCCTTCCATAAGAACTCACAGTGAATTAGCATTATAGTAGTTTACTACAAATTTGCCTTGTGGAGATGCAGGAGGAAAAAGCACCACAGAGCATTCATTCATCTCTCTAGGCATAGGTCACACATAAAGGTATAGCAAGTTGATAGGTGTCCCCTCAGGGGCTGGGCATTATATCCCACTGAGCTGGGTATCTGGAATCCAAAATATTTGAAATGAAGTGTAAAAGACTTTTGAACAGTATCTGAATTTTATGCTGGCCCACTGAATATTAAGGGTAATGAAAGCATAAGTAATGTCAAAATAGCAACAAAGGTACCATACCCAATCTTACACAAAAACAGGATTAAAACCATTTTAGACTTCAGAAATAACAAAGATGCATTGTCATCAACCTTTCCAGTAACCTGCAGCAGTTCTATGTCAAATTTTGTTCAACTGAGCTGAGACACAAGCCAAATTTTGATTTTGGCTATATATGTTCTAATTTTTCTGAAAGCTGGAACCATTTTGGTCCAATATCTCCAAATTTTAATCTTCCTTTGTTGTATAATCAAACTGAAAATGTTAGAAAGCAGTCTTTTAAATTACATTAATTACTGAATTAAAATTACTGAAAAGGAAACAATCTGGGGATGAGGAAGAGGTGGGGCAGGAAGATTTTGGGCCATGTGACTGACCAACAAAACTCTACAGGGGAATAAGCATCAGAGAAAATGGTCAAGGGTGATGTAATCATGAAGCTCAAGGAATAATGTAAGATGTGACTGACCCCAGCTGTTGCAAAGAAGTTTTCTTTGCAACAGGACTCCTTGGCAAAGGAGGATGACCTTTGTTTTACATAAACAGCTATGAACAGTTGAGTGGCTCAAATGGTAGTGTAAATGTTTCTCACTGAATTCATTAAAAGAGTGTAAATGTCTCCCTGAGTTAGCCAGAAGATCATGAGGGAGTGATTATGTGGCTCAGCCTGACACCGAGTATAAAAACTAGACAACTAGCAAAAGCGTTTGGAAGAGAACAGGCTTGAGCAGCTTTTAGCCCTCAAGTTCCTTTCCAACAACTGGGGATTCCCAGTGTCATGACAATGAGTATGTTATAGAGGTGGAAAATGGGAATCACACAAACTGTTTATTGCAGTTGTAATCAATGTTTTGGTAAGTCTAACATACAGCAGTTTTGTGATTTGAATATATTACTCTGCTAAATCAGAAACCCCCATAACGTCAACTATCTTTATTACTTAAATAAGTACATTTTCCATTAAACATTTCACCTTCTATATGTGGAATATCTGAAAGAATCCAGTCAGGGAGTATTGGACTCTGACAGGCTATTCCTGTTTTCTTTCAATACTGGGCTGCCCTGAGGATGCTGCAGATCTCTGAGAAAGTGAGGAGAAATAGTATTAGCTTGCCAAAGCTGCAGTAACTCTTCTCTGAATCCAGTCCTGTATCCTCTTTTTTCTCAATAACCTCTGTACATGGACCAAGCTTGAGAAATCATCAAGTGCTAGCTAAGGCCTATGATATGACTTCTGAGTGGATTTTTCTGCCATTGCCATATTTCTTTGCAGGATAGCAACAACAACGATAATAGTTGTTATTAGTTATAGTATTAGTATTACTATTATTATACTACAGCAAAATATTTAGAGCATCTCTTTTCAAATTTATGACATTTAATGTTTGTGCTCCTGGGAAAACCTGGGGCTGTGTATTTGGAGATTCCTACTTCATAAATTTTCTTGGTTGCTTTGAAAATTCCCTCTAATGAGTACACTAAAGGCAATTCTGTTAAAAATCTGCTGGATTACAGTCAAACTTTTATTCTCAGGCATTTTTTTAAAATTGACAATAGAGATGGAGTGCTGCATGACTTTGATAGCAGCCTTAGCATAGTTCCTTGCATGTAATTCACTGCAGTATGTCTTAGGTGAGGAGACAGAGCTTTGAAAGCCTGATCCTGCACATCTCAAAACAAGAGAGATTCAAATAACAATTTTTCGTCTTCAAGGACTATAGAAGAGGCTTACGTACCTTTCAGACTCTGTAGTATGCGATTTTTCTCTGTTAGCAAACAATGCAATAAACATCACTCCCCAAAGTGTTCAGTTTTTCAGTTCCTGTGTGTACCTCTAATCTCAGAGAGTGTTATAAGGATCTGCCAGTGAAGGCATAGGGACTGTTACCCTCTGGATGGGGCTCCTTTGTAAGAAATATATTTCAGTGTGGATCAATTAGAAAGAGTATTTTAATATAGTTTTTCTAAAACCTCTCAGTCCTTCTGCCTCTAGGTCAAATTATGATTCCCACTCATACTATATCTTTGCAATATCATTTAAGTCAGTGGTCTCTTTCCTTTCATTTTTCTCTTTAGTCTGAGATGTAAAAACTGGGATAGAAATTGCTGAATTTAATTAGTATTTGTATGCATAAATCTAAGGGTAGATTTTCTTACCTTACATTTTTCAAAAGCAAGTTTCCTTTAGAAATAGCAATCTGATAGTCCCAGTTGGACCAGCACTGTTTGACAAATTACAAATGCCTTGAAAGCAAGTCATAATCCACTACAGAACTCCCCTCTACTCCCTGCTGTAAGGATATTTATAGCTAGAAATAAAAAATGCATGCACAGAAAGAAGATATAAATGGCAAAGAATAAACAAGGGCTCAAGAACTGAAAGTCAGTAGAAGCTTTTAGATGACCCCAGATGGTTTCCCATTTTTTTAAAGAACACTCTGTCTATTTTTTGATTTGACCAAGGTAAGACAAAATAAAGAATGAGGCAAGCACTTTTATGGCATGTGTCAAAAACTGGGAAAGTAATGTGTGTGAACTTTTAGGGAGTTTTTCTATTAAGAATTAATATCTCTGAGTTAAAATATGTCGGTCATGGGGTACAGTAGAAATTTACAGCCTACAGATATCTGCCTGAGAGGGATGTAAGTGGGAAAAGGGTGCAAGTCACTTCACTGCCAGTACAAAAACACAGTAAAACCTTGAATTTGGAGACTCTGATGCTGCTTTTGTTAACAAGAATAAATAGATACTCCTTGTGTTTACAGGGTAGAGTGGCGATACAAACCAGGGACCCATCGGTCTTGCAGCATCTGAGAAGTCTCAGACACCCTGGGAAGGCTCAGAGATAGACATCTGTGCACGTGGGAAAACTGCAATACTTCATGTACACACAACCTTGAGACTTACAAAGATATAAATATTTAGTAGCTATGTGCTTGACTCAGAGATCCATCCCCTTCTGTAAGAAAGGTGGTGCAGGAGGAAAGAAAAGTTGAATGGTCAGGTTACCTCCCATCTTCTGCAATGAGTGACTTGGAAATGGAAAGCAGAAGGAAGGGAAGGAGGGGTGCCTGTTGCCACAGCACTACAGGCAAAGGGAAGGGCAGCAGTAGAAGGATGCCACCTTGAAAGGGCATTCATTTCCCCTGTGCCAGGTGTGCTAACATTGGGGTGGAGTGAGCAGCCTGTTATGTGTGTTTCAAGGCTGTGTTACAGAAATCAGTGCAATTTCTTGGTGCTGTACAGCACCGAGCTGAGGACTCCCTGATGAGCAGTGCTGTGCAACTGAATTGGTAGGGGCTGATCTCCTGCCTCTGGAGGATCCCACAGGCTGGGGATCCACATGCCAGTCGTAGTCCCAGTCTGAGACTATCTTCTGCCTTCCACTGCCAACTATGATGCTGGGTCCTGGGACAGTACCAAAACATTTGAGGCAGGGCTAGAGGGAGCAAGATGATTATGTCCTCTTGGGGTTTTCCTCAGTAAAACTGGGTCTTTCCTGAAAACCAGGGATGGCACTCACCAGCAAATGACTCAGGATACAGGTGTCATGAAGCAGGTCACTGGGAAGCCATGGAGATTTAAGAATTACCTGCTCTGTTGACTATTGGCACACCAACTTTGAGTAATCAAATGCTTAAGGGCTGGAGATCTGCACAGACGTGAAAGAGGAGGAAAAAATCCCACATGTAAGCACTTTGCAACCACAGAGTGTGTGGCTGGTGGCTCACTGCAGAGGTAAGTGAAGCTTACATGGCCCCTGGTTAACATAAGCAGCCTCTGGGCTGTGAGAAAATATTCTTTTAAGGGCCCTTACATGAGTGAAGAGCCTTGAGGGAAACCATCCAAATCAGTATGAGACTTCAAGAAGAATTCATCTGCTTTTGAAGATGAAGATCTAAGCAAATCTAAAAGCCCTGCTCCTTTTAGCTTACAACTGTGTTTATTGGTTTTGGTTGGGTTTTTTTTAGCTGAATTTGTCTTTTATGGTAAGTATTAGATTAGCAGACTATCCCTGATTTCTTGGGTCGTGACTGGTAATAGGAAGAAGACTGAAGCACAAACATGAACTTTACAAACTCTTACCATTAGGTCTCCCTCTACTCTTCACCCTAGGGACAGTTCATCCCTGACCTATAAGCATGGTTCTCAGCAGACAGCTAATCTGTTCTGTAAACAAACTGACTTCTATTCCCTCGGGGGAAAATAAACAACAAATAAATTTACAGTCTATTAAATCAATTTTCCAATCCCAAGCAGAAGCAAACAGACAACATTTGGCATCTGGGTTGGTTTGTTTTTATGCTGTCTTGAAGACACCTCTGCAAATCATCAGCTGTTTCAAGGAAAGGCCATGCACTTTTCTTCTTTCTCATGAAGGAGAATGGAAGAGTTAAATTTTCTGTTTGAGACTACAGGAAAGTTACAGCTTAGGACTGCATTTATATCTGTTCTAGTCAGTGGGAATGTTAGAAAGGAGCAAGGAAAAGTGTATGAGCAGTACTTTTCACAGAGATAAAATCATTTAGTCCCACTGGCAGTAGAATAATTGTTTCATTTATTACAGTAACCATTCTCCTGCCCTGAAGTCCTCACTAGCTACAAGGACCTGTAGATTCTATTTTGATCTGGAACCTGGAATTCATCCTCACATTCTGCCACCTACCCTACAGAATGTGATGCAGTGGAGCCCCTTGTAGATGAGGTCTGTCAGATAATCCCCTCCAAGTCATTCTTGGCACTCCACCAGCTCTTTGGCTCTCAAGGCTGTAGGCACCCCACAGTCTCTAGGAAAGTTCAGAGGTACTGGATGTAAGGTGCACATTCTCAGAACTGTTTTTACTCCCCTCACTAACTACAGTATTTTCATGACCATATATATTCCCCTGAACAGTATTGAAAACCCATCTATTTGGCATAATATCAGATTGTTATATTATTGACATAATATTTGATATAATGCTGAACTTTTCTGATTTTTTGTTTTAGGCCTATTGCTATACTGCACTATTGACAGAGAACTATAATTCTAAGTAAGTTTAATTCACAGGAAAGGCAATGAAAAAAATATTTCTGTCATATTTTTCTAATGCTATTTTGGCAAATATTAGCTAAATGTAGAAAAAGTACTCCATAGAAAACTGTGAATCACCACACACTCGTAATTATCTATATTGTAACCTAAGAGGTTTAATCTAGTACCTTCAAGGGGACCCCACACCCAGCACTGTGTTTCTCACCCATGAAGGGTGTTACACACAGATTCAGACCCCCTAGTACAAAGGACTGATTGCAGAACTCTAGGTCTTCTCAGGAGGTGATGAGGTGAGACAACGTGATTAAGAATAGACTTTTCTCAGAAAATGGTTTAATGATGGCTCAGGTTTCAGCACTACTCCAGAAAGTACCAAGCTCATGTTGTATGTTTCTGAGAGGTGCAAAACATGAAAAGGAGAGAACAGATTTCTGCACTACCCTGCCAAGATCCTGGGTGTTTGGTTCACTTTCTAGGATATGTTGCAAACAAATGTGCTGCTTAGGGAAATGTGGCACGCAGATTTTTCCCCAGGTTCTGGAGATGACAGAAGTAAATCATAGACACCCTTAGGAATGAGCCAGTGTGAAGATTCAGATGTTCAATTTAAAGATGTGTATCTGAACACCAAGACAGAGCAGGGTAGATGAGGTGATTCTGAGCATCTGGAGGGAGACATGCTGCAAAATGAGCTATGAGCTGGACAGCTCAGATAAATGCAGATATATTATCCTTTGTGTGGAAAAAACTTCTGGTCTGTAGTATGGAACATGCATTGATAGGAGCTAGTGACAAGCCAGTCAAATCCAAATTTAAACCAGTGCTCCCAAAGCTGTAGACTTGGAAGTTCTCTGAACCCAAATCATTATCTTAATCCAAATAGCTGCAAGGAGGTGAGGCAAAGGTCACCAACACAATGCCTGTTGGTCCAGATCAGAAAGGTGGCTGCAGGGCCATGCACACTTTAGCACAACTTTTGCAAGCCCAGAGTACCTGGAGCTGTCAGTGTTGTCCTCTGAACATTAACCCTAACCCCAGCAGCAGTGGCTGAGGATGTGATCCCCAGGATCATGAATGGGCCAGGTTTAAAAAATGTGAAAGGAGCAATGTTGGCAAATGCTTTCCTCAGCATGAGGAAAAGGTTGAACTGGACTTCAATCTTTTCCAGTCTTAGTGTCCCTGGAGCTGCAGGCTTTGTGGTCCAAGGAATCCTGACCATAAAATGAATGAACTCTAGAATCTGAGACTGATGTCCCCAGAACAATGGGTGGCCCAGATTAGAAATGTGTGGAAGGAGAAATGTCTGTGAGGTGCTGTGATCTCCTTGGGATGTCTTTCCCAGCCCTTTTGTCCTCAGAAATTGAGTCTTGAAAGAGTTGCTGTATGTTCTTCTCCATTCTCATATAAATAAAGCTTGTACTTTATTCCAACTTACCTCTCAATGAATCTGAAAATGTCTTACCAGTTCAACACATTGTCAATTTACCCTGCTCTCACAGCCATGGAAATACACTTTCTTCCTGGCAAAAGGTCCTACATTTCCTTTTTCTTTGGGAAATGTGTATCTTCAAGCTGCATCCATATGGCAGAGACGTAAAATCTTGTTCTCTGAAAAGTGTATTTTTCAATTTTCTCTTAAAAAAATGCCATTGGTTGTAGATTTTAAACAATCTAGAACCATAAATTGTCCTGATCCAAATTCCTAGACCACTTCTCTGTGATTGTACAGTTACATGTCGTCTATTTCCTTTTTTCCCGCACCATGATGAAGTAGGAAAATAGGTTTCCACTCTACACCAATTACATGGGAAGAAAAGAAAGGGCTCCATCAGAAGCATGGTTTTGCTCAAGAACTCCAAAGTTAACTGTGAGGGATGCTAATTTCTTGGTCTAATACTATATTTCTTGATTTTGTTTACAAAATCTATGGTTGTGTAAAATCGCAATAACAAGTTTCTTCACCAGGTTTAAGCCTTTAATATAAGGCAGACTGGCACTAGTCAAAGAAGCACTGCAAAGATGAAAAGAAATCATAACTCTAATGTTTTTAATCTTCTGAAGAAATATTGAATTCTTTTTCATCAAGAGGCAGTCAACTCAAAATAGCCAATAGTATCTTAAATTGTACACTGTGGAAATCACAGAATTACACAGAATCATGGGAATTACACTCCAGAACCATACTCCAGAATTTCCCCTGAAATTGCCAGGATTTTTTCTTTCTATTATTTTGTGGTGTTTTAGCCTCATAGCAAAGCAAATAAATAAGATGTTCATGTTGTTCTTATTGTTTCACCTAATGGTAAATATTGAAAGTCAACACTTTAGGGCCTTTAATTTGGAACATAAAATAAGGGTTGTTGTACACAGAAAAAAGATTAGCACTATTTGTAGCAGTTTCTTTCACATTTTGTACTTTTGACTGTGCAAGGATTTTTTAACTCCAGTTCAACCTATTCATCAGTTGTCTGAGCTGCACCTGTATACCTGTGGATCAACAATCTAGTCTATGAGTAGGGCATTCCTGCAGATGTTCAAGTTAGTCCATCTGGCATTCAAACAGAAATAGGATTTGAATTTGTAGACAGAGTACTGCTCTATCATGTCTGGATAAATTCAAAGGTCTCTCTCCAAAGAGCATTTATTTTGGTATAGAGCTACATAATGCAGTTCACTGTGCAGAGTATTTACAAGGTTTGGGATACATGATGTTTTCAGATCCACCTGTAAACAGTGGTACAACAAACCCACAGCATCCTCTCTTGGTCTGATCATTCCAATTTCTTATGCAACCAGAATTTCTTTTCCATCAGTTTCTAAAAGAGATGTGAGGGAGTGAGAAAGGGTGATGCTAATTTCCCCAGGGAGCCATTAGGACATGGCCAGGTTAAGTATCTGCACCTGGGATCTGGCCAATAGTCTCACATCACACAGTAGAGTCATAGCCACCAGTAGCCAATTCTGTACTTTTGTCTTTCTAACCTACAAATCATTTGCTTTCTAAGACTCTCAGTAAACAGCTTTTACTTAGAGTTCTCAGAAACTTCTCATTTTCTTTGCAAAAGTTGCTCTCTCTCAAACCCTGAATTATTTACGTATCACACCTGTCAAGTAAGCAAGTCTACTTCAGATTTTTTTCCCTGGTGGAGAAGAAAACCATTCTCCATTTTCATGTGCATTCCTTCTGACCAGTGAAAAAAAGTTTCTTGTGAGGTGCAGGAGTGCTGACACATTTAGGACAGCATTTGGCAACTCCGGATGACAGTTTTCATGTTTTGCAAAAGTAAGAGCAAGGCATCTCTGCACCTTCTAGCATGCAGCACATAATGTCCCTTCCTACAGCTTATGAGTCATCATGACTGATTTTACTCATGGCCTCTGAAATCAGGCTGTGGATGCTCTTTTAGCTGATGGCTGTCTTCCAGATCCCCTCGCCTGTTGGTGTGACTGTGGACAGGAGTGTCTCTGAACATTTACAGCAGAACTTCCAGGCATTGTTCAGCAGCAGAATTAAAAGGTGTAGCAGTGGTTTTCATTCTCTTGTGTGTTCTTGGGCATGTGTGTGTGGTGTGCAGGATGTAGGTGTGTGTACAGAGACATGTGAAGCATATCAATATAGTAATATAGTATGGGCAGAACTGCAGTGATTATCACACTTTGTAGAAGTGACACGCAAATAACAAAACATATCAAACAGAATATTATAAACCTTTCAACTGTAAAGAAAATGTTCTCTACTCCTCATTCATCACCCAGTCTACAACAAAAATGGGAATGCAAAACTTTTGAGCAAAACATATAATCAGTTAATAAATGGATTAAATATTACTCATAACAGTTCAATTTATTGTAGTTTTTCAAGTAGCATGAAAATGCTTGATGGTTTAAAAGCATAATAGCAAACTGGTATTTCCTGTGAAGTCTTCTATGGGAAAACTTATCTGTCCTGCATGATTTACAAAAGATCACTGGCTTTCACCATTATGCAGACAATTCTTTAAGCAAGACAAAAACCCTAGCTATTGAAAGGCATATGGCCAAAACTGAAAAATGTGGATATGCTAATTCACAGGTATAAAATAATCTATAATAACCTCACGTTTTTAATTGCCACTCAGTTTAAGAAGCCAAGGGCCTTCTAGATTAAAAAAAGCAATAATTTAATTAGGATATCTTTATTGCTTTATTTCATTGAAATGAAATTAAACCTTAACTTTAGAGACCACATCATGTCTTCCACAATATGATGATATGAACAAAAACACTCTTACAGTAGCATTCAACTGATTTTTTTTTTCCTTTTCCTTTTAAACCATATGTTTCCTTTCCTACACCTTCTAAGAGGAAATACGAAAAATCCAGCTTTGGAAATGAGCCTCACATTCTATTCAGTTGTGTGGACTATTCAGTTGTGAGACAGAATTTTTGTCATAAGAGCTTGACTCTTTATCTAAGAAAGCAAAATTGAGGTGCTTGAAATCACTGGTGTCCTGAACATCTGACAAAGAAAATCAGCCATTGATGGCAACAACACACTCCACATTAAAAACGTAGCGGTAAAGTGGTGCAGCTGGCAGTACTGCAGCTGTTTCCTAGTCATCCCTGTTGGTTACCTTGGGGGATTGCTATGTGCTTTGGAGCCACACCACAAAGCTGACATGAGCATCCTAACATGCTCTGAGAGTGGCTCTGAGAACTGGCTTTACATTTCCAACAAGCAGAAGACAAAAATATCTCTGCTTGGTTTCCGTAACAGTACAAGACATCAGCACTTGAAGAGGATTCAAAGCATTTTCAGATGAAGAAAAATTACAGATTTTTCTAAAAATTTAGATTGGCTATTAATGAGTTCTCTTTAAATTGCCACAAGCATTAATTTGAGTCCCCTGTGTCTGATATGCTTACAGCTTTTGGCTTTTATTTCCAAACAGAATTTTAATTTCTATCAGAGTTCTCCTACAAACATTTCAGTTCTTACTTCTGAAAAGTCCTTTCTGTGCTGAAATTCCTCTAAGTTATGCACACCACCTTATTGGTAAATTATTCCTTTTCAACATCCATCCACACCTTTTATTAAGGCTGCATGCATGTTTTGGTGTTTGCTATTTGCCTTAAGAACTTACACATTGTTGCAATATTCTACCTATATTCTTCACATATTTAAGGGCCTTGATCTAAAATGTATTGTCAGAGCTGAGATGTGAATGATACAGAATCATTTCTGTCAGACTTTAAATACTCAGACATTTATAAAACCTACATTAAACCTTCATGCAGCTACTCCAGTAACAAAAATATAAATAGCCATACAGTAAATGTTCCCAAGTGATGACATGGACATTCTTTATTATGTTACCGCTTGCATGAATTTCTCATTATCTTCCAATTTTTATTTTTTAAAACCAGTCTTTGTTTCAGAAATTTGCTTTCATCTATGTCACAAAGCATTCATTCCTCACACTGTACCGAGGGGTTATCAGCCTTCTGGGTTACACACGCTGAAAATCATGAGAATTTTATAGACTCTTACATTATCTTTAACAAAGAAATGCCATGCACTACATATTTTGGGACCAAGTAGACAGAGTGTAGTGCAACTGACAGCTTCAGTAACAACAAATTAACTTTTGAAGTGTGCATTTGTGTGTGAGGTGGGGACCATTATGGTTCATACTGGTGCTGACCCCCTTGGGTAGGAACACCCCCGCTACAACTGTTACTGTCTCTCGTGTAGGCAATGATTAACAGTGAATATCTGGGAGACAGAAGTGTAAGTCAGCCTTTGCTGGTTACAAAGGCAATAAGCTCCTAAAGACAAATAACATTCATTATCATTAAGATACTGTCTACACAGAGTAATATTAGCTCTGGAAAAACAAGCTGGTACTCCATCCTCTATATGTGTTAAACTCACTGCCAAGGGTTTAACTCATTTTGTCTGTGTAACTCACTGTCAAGGAGACTCCAGAAACACTCATTCAGATTTGAAGACACATTGAACTAGAAATACCAGTAATTTATTTATTCATAGTTTGTTCTAGTCCTTGTTCTAGTCCTCAACACACCTGCCAATTTCTTGAAGAATACTTCAGCTGGATGTGTCAGTCTATCCAGAATCCATTATCATGATTTTGGCTCTGCAGAGGGTTTTCTGTACCAGTAGGACAATTTTCTTTAGCTAAAATTAAAAGGTCCTGGGACGCACAGGTACTTTGGCACCTGCTTTCTCATTTACATATGAGGCTGAAGTGTCCCTAGGTAACAAGTAGGGTGTTACTTAAACATGAGTTTTGGAATCAAGCTGAGTTATATATGAGTTTAGATAACCTGCCTGTCTACCCCATGGGGTCCATATGAAAACAAATAGACTTTGTTTCCAGTCAAAACTGTGGTTTTCCACAGAAAGATTAATCTCATGGTGAAGGTACTTAAAACCCCATTTTGCCACCAGGAAGAGTCTGAAATCTCACACCCCATTCTCTCTGGGTGTCCAGCAGCCACTGGTAGAAGCAGAGTCCCTTCTGAGGATGGTGCTGGGGAAGGCCCATGTATCCATCATCACGGATGTCTCTTGGACTCAGCCTTTGCACTGATGCTGACCCTGCTGTAGAACGGTTACCCAGCTGACGTGGTTGAGTAGTACAGGTGTGGTATGACTAGGGCATTTATTTAGTACCTAAATAATGCTGGAAAAACAGAGACAAGTGGCCCTGAAAGAACACCTTGATTAAAAAAAAAACCAAACCAAAAACCACAAAAACCACCAAACCAAACCCAAACCAAAACAAAACCAAACCAACCCCCCAACAAAACAAGAGGTACTGTGTTTCCTCAGAAACTGCCTCTGTTGCCTCCAGAAGGCCCAGCTCACCATTACACGGGCACCACACTGTGGACATGTGCTACTACTGCAAAGCTCTTGTGTTTCTGAAATGTATTTTATGCTCTGGAGCAAAATATTTTTTAAAAAACATATTTATCCTATGGGATAAAATAATCCAGGCTTTCGGAAATGCAGATTGCTACCTGACTTGCCCGTGACAGCCAGCGGGTTGCTGGCTTTTCAGGCCTGGAGCCTGTGAGGGGTAGGAGGCAGGAAACACCGGCCATCCCCACAGCTGACCGAGAAGGTGGGCGATGCTGAGGGGAGAGAAGGCTCCAAGGAAAATGAAGCAGCTCCTTCTCTCCCTGGTGGTGGAGCTTGTGCCAGCATTCTCTCAGCAGCGAAGCCACAAACTATGAGAGGCCTCAGCAGCAATGGGAGCCATCCCACACTGGAGCAAAAACCAGAGCCATGAGTTTCCAGGGATGCTATTCAAAAACACTGTCAGAGGCTGGCTTTCCAAGCAAAGATCTTCCCAACAAACTAAGAGAGCTAGTCCTCATCCATAGCATTTTCCAGTCACAGCTGAATGGTTCCTAATGTTTGTGTCACATGGCATATGCTCACTCTCTACCATATTCGGAAGCGCACAGGACTGGATATCAACACAGTAAATGTCCACTCCTTGTAGTCTTATGTATCTCACAAATAGCTACATGTAAATCACATTCTGATCTCACCCAACAAGAAATCTATCCACCATGAGCTATACATGAATTACCTTTCTGTCTAAGGCTTGTCTTCCTTACATTTCTGTTATTGGCACTATCTTATAGGCTCCCTAATGTAAAAGCCTGATTCTTTAAGATCAAAGTATTTTATTCTTTCACCAAAATTTATCACAATTAGTTATTGATCAGTGAAAGCTCTTGACAGTTTAACAATTATCAATCTATTGCAACTAAACACCAGCTGGCTGCTTGGAATTTAGAAAAATGGTAACTGATCTAACTGATTCATGGTGGCTTTTTTACCCATTTTCCAGTGACTGGTTTTGCCAAATGCTGCACCAGCCTTCCTGTGAAACTGCAGGTATGTCAAACACATAATGTTCATACACTGCTTTCTGGTGGAATAGATGTTTAATTGATTGATATATGTTCTATATGTCTGAGATCTTATTTCCTGTAGTACCCATTTACTCTTGACATTATCCAAATATTGATTTAAATAATGTACTAAGTACAACAATAGCCCCCAGGTTGGGAACATCTGATTCACCAATCAATTAGATATCTCTGCATTTTTCATCTGGGGAGATGGAAACGCAACTAACGCAAAAAGGACATCAGAGTGTATGCTGATAAATGTGTGAGCATTGCCAAATAACTAATGATTTTATCAATTTATGAAGCATAACCTGAAGAATGAATTCTTGATATTTGAGCAATTACTGATCAAGTTCAAAGAGAACATGGAGAAATTTCCTAGGGTGATGCTTTTCTTTTTTTGATAATTCCTTATGGAAAGAGGCTGTCTTTGAAGATTTGGGTCAGTCACAGATATTTTTTCAACAGCTGAAGACAGGTTTTTTTTACATGAACACTGGAAGTGTCTGGGCTTTAAAACCAAAAGCTAATGATGTTGAAATAAGTAGGTTTAGAAAGTGGGTTAAACCACACCAAGCGATACTTGCTGCCCCATTGAGCGCTCCCTTGCTCAGTCATGTCATAGCAGCAGAACATTAGACATATACAGGTCCCAACTACTCCAGCATCCTGTTCTGGTCAGTAGCAAAAGTAGGTGACTAGAATGAGCAGAAGAGCAGGCAAACATGTATTGATCTCTTCCCAATGTGATCCCACATTTCTTCCAGTGATCTGTAGCTCACAGGCCTCTTCATTTGGGCTCATTACAATGATTTAACTTCTTGTCTGCACCTTTTGTTTCTTGCTAATGTGGTCATGTTCATCAATGCACCTGTCTCATTTCAGCTTGCTACCCCTGCCAGGCAACACTCACACAGCCTAATAAATAAACAGGAGCAGGAAGAGGACAAGGAGGAAAGGGAAGGAGGAAAAGGCTGCATAAAATAATGAGGAAAAGCTCTCAATTTGTAAGTGTTCATTCAGAGGCACTGTAACAGGATTTAAATACTAAAGCTCATTACAATGATTTTGATAGAAAGCTGTTCCACCAAAATCCTGCTCCCAAAGGAGTCTTGTGATGAATGCACTGATTCATCTTCATGTTCTTGTTTCACTTCCAAATCATCAAAATAATTATTATTACTGAAGCAAAGTGCTAAAAACATTTTGGAGGGGGTTCCAGAGAAGGATTATATACAAACTATGATGAACAGAAAGAAATAGTGGTACTTAGTTAAAGAGTTATAGTTTGCCTGTCTCCAGACTACCCACTAAAGTGCTTCTTTCCAAAAACTAAAAACATAATTTCTTTCATATGGATTAGTAATAATCTTTTATTTCTGTCTGTTTACAAAATAATTATATAAAAACAAGCAAAGGAATTATATTTTAAGTGATATTTCTTTGTTAATCTATAAACTGCTTTGTTTGTCCATGACACACACTGGGATAAGGCTCACAGTTGATTTGGAGATGACATAACCACAATCCAAGTGTGGTCCCAGGAAAAAACTAGCTGAAATAGCAACTCTTTTCTGCTTACATGCATTACTTTTCATGGAGTTTTTTTAAAGAGCATGAAACAGTTATTGTCAATAACAGTAACTATTTCTCTTACACTGCACTTTTGGCAAGACATAGTAGGAACCCCATGATTAAATATGGAGGGCAAGTATCCTACTTGACAAAAGGAAAAAAACCAGACTTTCCCCATCATTTCTTAATAACTATGTGATCCTGATTTAGCAATATTTGGAATAAAATTATTTGGTTTTTGTTTGTAAATTCTCCTTTTTTTTACACAGATGATCCTCAGGCCAAAAATGTTTTGCTACTTGAAGAAGAGCAAACAGAATCTAAGGTTGAAGTCTGGAATAATTGCGTCAGTCAGCAGGGAATAGACTCCTTCCGCTCTCCCCTCTTGAGATTGCCCTTAAAAGCTGCTTACAGTCCTAACCACTTAAGTAGAAGAAAGATGTAAGTACCCTGAAAGTAATGGAAAGAGCAACAGGGATTAAGGGGCTGCAGGGATTAATTTACAAAGAACTATTTTTAAAGCATTGCACTTCATAGACATGATTTCATCCTCTCTGGAAGTGCTCTACATCAACACCACCACTGTAGTCACCCAGGGAAAGCCACTTCTCTTGCCATCATCTGTAACCTGTACATGATCCTCCCATCACTTTTTCATCAAATTCTTTTCCCCCCTTGTTGTGCTGCATCTCTGAAGTGTATATTTGTAGTTAAACTGCAAGGTTAGTGACAAACTGCTGGAGCTACAGGGCAAAGCTCATAAATGAAAATGTGCCTGACTACCTCAGAAACTCCTGACACAGATACATGCAGCCTCCCAAAAGTAGCTATGCAAATTTTATAACTCAAAATATTTTAAATGAGACCAAACAATGCTTGAAGGAAGTTACTCCAGCTATTACATTGTGTAATATCCACCACAGTCTGGTCTCAGAGTGCTGAACCAATAACTACAAAATGAAATTATCAGTGCTTATTTTTCAGGATATCAGTATTTCTTTACTTTTCTCTTAAATGCCAAGATACAGACTGAGGAGTGAATTTAGTAACTTAATTCACAGGGTTGCCACATGTTGCTGTTTCCACCTGACCAGAGTTAATAACTGAGGCAGAGCAAACACAACACCCTGCTATTTCAGACCTTAATGCACCACCCTCAGGAATATAAAAAAAGAGCAGGTTAGTGGAGACAGCTCTGCAGACATGACTGAGGACTTTAAACATGAATGAAGCAAACTGTGAAACCACTATGTAATCTGATGGCAAACCAATGAAAAAACAGCAGTGGTACAAATCTGCTAATACAGGAGCTGTTTGACTGAAGATGCATTTATGACATTGCAAAGCAGAAATATGATAAATAAGCATTCCAGCTATATACAACAAATCCTGAAGGAGTTCTTTTTAGGGTTACTGCTCTTTGAAAATTAGCTCAGTACTGTGTGGTTTTGTAGGCAATAAAAGAAGGCACTTTTTAGAAGTTAATCTATGCATCAAAAATCTGAAAATCAAAAGCAAAAAACCCCAAACATTTTGTACTTGGTGATATAGGCAGTAACACATGATTGAACTATGTGACCACCTGGCCCAATTTTTTTTGTTTATTTGACTGATATAATGAATCTACTCTTCGACTTTAACCAATATCACTTCAGGTACATGTTTGTTTGAAAGCAAGGAGCACAAAGAGAGTTCTCACTGGAACACAAGGTGAATTTTTCAGACTCTGCTTTTAAATCAGTAACCATGGATATTCTGCAATAGGTAGTGTCCAACATGCAGAGGCTTAGTGAAGATACCATGATTACAGGTAGCCATAGTTGGTCACTGTTTAGAAGTATTAATAAAAGTATCAATACTTTTATTTAAAAAGTATAAAAATATTATTTTAAAAAGTATTAAAATTAGTACAAAGATCTCTATAAAAACATTGTTAATGTACTTTGGTGCTGGTGCTGTTCTTCAAGTGCTGATCTTCTTTTGCTTTTCCTCATGAAGAAGACTGAGACCAAACTGAGGAGGAAAGAGCAGAGTGAGGAAGTACAGTGGGTTTTGTTGTTCTTGCAAACTCATGCTGCTACACATTTTATGCTCAGCTTATAATTTTGCTTCATCCAGGACTGCATTCCCAGAATGATAACTAAAAGAAGAGAGAAACAGAGTGTAGGTGGCAGCTGATGCCTCCATAACCTTTACTTCTGTGACTCTGTTCATATCCCATTGACAATACCAAATAAAGAAAACAGTGGATATTAAAACCATGAAGCATGAAATGGGCAACCCCAGGAGAAGCTCCTTCTGTTCAGCTTTCCAAAGAGAACTTTCAAAAATCATAGATGAACTTCCACCCTGCTGGTGACAAGTAATGAAAGTGAAGAAAATGAGCTACACTGTCTTGCCAGAAAAGGCAACCTCTCTCCCCTGGGTCTTCAGGGACCTCAACTGTTGGTTGAGCTGATGCCACTCCCCGTGGTAAGTTTCCTCACTGGTGGGGTGGTATGAGAAGCATAAAAGGCCTTGACACTATGCAAGCACTGCTCAGCAGTAACAAAAACATTTCCATATTATCAACCTGCTTTTCAACACAAATCCAAAACATATCCCTGTGCTAGATACTGTAAATAAAGTTAACTCTACCCCAGCCATCACAAACATCAAAATGACAGCTAGTTTTTCCCCATGTGGTGTTTGGACAAGGAGACACTTATTTCACTGGTGCCAATATCACACACCATTGGGGATGTAGCAAAAGTTCAGTGCTCACAGCATATCTGGCTGGTCTCTCATGCCCTACAAATTTTGGAGGCTAAAAGTAGACACTTACAGAGCAGAACTGCCCTCCTCAGATGAGGAGCTGACCATGCATCACATCCTAAAGCAGGTATCTCAAACAAGTAAGAATCCCACATCCTAAAAACACCTTTTGTTGACTACAAAAAATATCCTAAGGAAATGCTTAGTTGCAGGAGTCTGTGCTGTATATTTCTACAACTTCTGTGAGACCATCACCATATGTCCACAAGGAAATTACAGTTCAGTGAATAGCCTTGAGGGCCCTTGCTAATGAACAAGTATTAGTTTACCTGCGGGATCTGACGTGAGTAAACAGAGCTGTGTGAAATCACTCTTCTGTGAAAATCTGATGCTCAGACACGGGCAAAATTCATAACCTGTGATGTTTCACTGCCCCCCTTTCCAAGAGGTTACAGAAGATCTACGTAAGTACAAGGTTAACAACATATTGCTTGTTCTAGAGAGCAGCCATAAATAAAAATAACTAATGACTTGGAAGTACAATAAATGATAGGTTGATAAAAACAGGGATTTGAATATAAACAATCACAGTTTTTGCTACTCTGTCTCTAACCCATCCCACCAGAGAGGAGTCTGGGGCTGTGCAAGGAGTTGGTTGTGGACACTAACCAAAGGGATATTCCATACCATATGGTGTCATGCTCAGCATATCACATAGAAAGGATGCACCCATATATTACATAGAAAACATGGAAAAAGAGAATGTTAATACTTTGAAAGACTTAGTCATAAAAGCAGTAGAAGCATACTGGTAGTTGAGGATAATCTGTGATTGATTGGCTCATTCTGACTGTGCAATTAACCTTTCAAGAGGAAACACAATGTTTTCTTGAAAAATCATCACATCAGGCAGCATCCAGCTATGGTACAAAGTTTGTTATGCTACTTTTATTAATATTTGTCCATTTATTTGTTATCTTCTCTGCCTGCTTTCTTGGCAACAGGATAATATTTTATGAGCCATGAGCATAAACAGAAATTATAACTTCTGATTCTTTAGGCTAAGGGGCATTAGACAGCACATGAATGGTTGTCCCACTGGGCTCCTTTTCAGCAGAGGGTGGAAGTGATATACAAGGGCTGAACTGCCATTTGTTTGTCCTTGAGGGAGGAAAGGCCCCTTGCCTCAAAAACTCACAGCTAGACAGATACTATAATGTTTTCAAGATTTATTTTAATCTATTTTAATCCAAGCAGGTTAAAATGCCTCCATTCTCCCTCTAGCTTCCTCCTTTGCCTGCAGCCAGAGGTTGGCAGGACACAGGGTATGTATGACAAGGCACAGTACTGAACTCCTGGGGTTTAGTTTTACATCTTTGATCTCCAGAGGTCAGAATGAGCCAGAGGCCTCATAAATCCTGATGATGATGATGATGATGCAATATTCACATCTTCCCATCCCCATTTTCTGTATTTTTTTCCATATGTTTCTGTTAAATGGTCCAGGTAATGTGCTTATAGGTAAACAGTTTAAAATGGCTGAGGGGACTGATTCCATTGCATTAGCGGAGCATGCAGAGCTGTTTAAAAAACACTGAACAGGCACCCCAGGTTCTTGTGTTCCCCTCACTACTCAAATTACACAGAATGGAAAAGTGACTGATAATTTACTCATGTAAGCCAAGAAATATTACTTGTCCCATTA
Organism: Parus major; assembly: GCF_001522545.3. Lineage (NCBI taxonomy): Eukaryota > Metazoa > Chordata > Aves > Passeriformes > Paridae > Parus > Parus major. Next base: position 31,184,435 of record NC_031773.1, on the reverse strand, counting down.
AAAGCAGGAGGCCTCTTTTTGAAGATGGAGTGTTTTGGCTCCAAAAACCAGCAGATCCTGAGTATACTTTCTCATTTCAGTGGTATTTAAACAAAGGTGGAAGAACCTAATTTAACCATTAGAGGTCAGTAAATCCCAGGTTATTCATCAGTCTGTTGAACTAAATAAACAACAACAAAAAAAATAGAAACAAGATAAGAATAATTATGGCACCTCTGGACAGTTGGGCGAAATGCTGGTTGAAATAGAGTCCTGGGATAAGAATTTTTAGAGTAAAATTGTAGTTTTCAGCTGAATATGAAAAGCACAGATGAAAAATGGTGCCTATCCTTCAGAATTTGTCAGTGTTCTCCTTGTTAGCCTTATTTCAATAAGTTAAACAAAGATTAAAGCAAGTGACTGTCCAATATAAGGTGCAGAACCAATCCAGGGAGCAGAGGGCTGGAACTAGAGAACACTTTTCTCATACATGGACACGTAACTACTATGCTGTGCTGCAAAGTTACATTCTTATATGCTGCTGCCCTGTCAGCCCAGGGAATTGTCCTTCCTGATATGCAGCAGCTCAGCTGCAGTGTGAAAGGTGCAAGGAAATAATGACTAGTGCACACATACTGATCAACAGGATAGTTACACTATTCTTCTAATATTACTGCCACTAAAGGAAATTGTCCTAATCTGAACAGAGTAGCTGCACATGATTTAAAAATGTCTGATTCTAATCAATGCAACTTAAATAATGTATCTATGGAACAGCTAAAACTAAGTTTGCTTTCTGATCCCCCACTAGAGAAAAACTTGGGCTCATTTCTAACCTGAACCTGCTCCCTCCAAAGGGTTTTTGCTATTGGATTTTCTGTTAGCCTGTCTGAAGCTAACTTGATGTATGCTACCTCTGATGATTTCTCAAATTTGGTAAACAACTCTTCACATTTTAATGTTCCTGGGTGCCTAGGTGCTAACCTGCAGTTTGGAGGCATCTCCCTGCTCCATGCAAGCACATCCCTCTGGACCATATGTCTTGCCACAGCAGATTGCCATGTTACCTGATGTGAACCTTGATGCCTAACTCCCCAAGTCTTTTAAAGAGAGGGAGTGCAAGCACCAGTCTGATGAAGCGTGTGCCCTGATGTGCATTCACTCTCATTGTGGGCACATGACAGGAGAGGAAGCAGACACAGGTCTTTTAATCACTTACAGGAAAACTATTAGGCTGCCAATGTGGTGTTCCTGTAGAAAAGACAAAAGCCAACCTGAATAGAATATTCTTGGTGAAAAAGTGTTTTTATCATGGTATTAAGGCCAAGGTGAAACTTCTCTAGAGTTGCCTGCAGTCCTGTGTCAGACAGTCTGATGTCCAGGCGAGGTGGGCCACTGAAATGATGAATAGGCATAAAGCAACAGTGATGGTCAAAAGAAAAACAAAGAAGCTAAACCAGCACACTTGTCTAGCCCAGAAAAAGAAGGCTGGGGATAGTTGTGACAGTTGACTATAAATACACTGAGGGGTGACTGCTGAGGTGGGAGACAAGCTATTCAGGATGAAGAACATTCTTGGCTAAGAAACAGATGGGTATAAATTGCATGTATATAAAATTTTGGCTGTAACTCAGAAAAAGACTTCCAGATCTCTCAAATGCCTCTATTTCTCTTGGGCAAAGACTAATTTAAATTTAGGTCTTTGATCATTAAAAAAATTACAAGACATGACTACCCATGGCAGTAGAGGACTGGAACTGGTGATCCAGCAGGCCTGTAGGTTTGTTTGCTAGCCAGACCTCTCTAAAAGTCCTTTTACGAACAGTTCTCAAATAATGGTTCCATAGGGTCCAGTTCTGCTAAGAGTATCTCTCACAGTGATGAAATTAAAGCTTCCAGCTGCTGATTAACAAGTGATTGCCAAGGCCTGCATGCAAGACAACATGAGGTGACAGCCTGTAGGTCATGTGAGCTTTATGTCAGCAAGGAACACCGAGCTTGGATGGGTGAAGAATCCCCCTTAATTATGACTGTTGGATATTTGTGCTGAAACATGGTCCTGGGATGAAGGAATTAAAAAAAGAAATTACATCTTCTCTAAACTCCAAAAGCAGATGGGCACAGAACAAGGGTCCTGCTGAGCCTGTGCTCAGCACAGAAGGGAAAGACATTGAGAATATATTTCAGCATGTGCTCAGAAGCTTCTTCTTTTATTCTGAAGAAATAAAACTGAAGCAATAAAACAAAAGGAACTGAATCCTGTGGTTGAGGATTTGAACTCAGGCTGGTGATTCAGTCCTGTGATATCCAGAAATAGTTTTCTGCGTTAAAATAAAATGTGTGTCAGCAACAGGTTCTTCCTTCTGAGAAGAAGCAAGGCCACCACACTGCATTGGTGATTGCAGCAGTGGTGGGACAAGGAAAGACTTTGCCATCACTCCCAGAGAAGCCAAAAGCAGATAGGGCCTGCCAGAACATTGCAATAGCAGGTATTGAGAAGGTTAGAGCACGGGATTGTTGATGTCACAGGGTCACTGCAAAGCCTCTGTCTGTCAAAGACAATATGCTATCTGATTTTGTTCTGCAAAGGTAGAAGATGAACTTCACGTTCTTCTGTCCAGGTTCAGGAGCAGTCTGATTTATGCAAATCTTGTGTGTTCAATAACTCTCATTAATGTCACTGGTTTAGGTCTGTTTGTAAATAATGCATCATTCTGTGTTAATACAGAAGAGTGCTGAAATACTGTCAAAATAATAAACATCTGGGTGTATGTGACATTTTAATAATTCTCCTTCTTAAGTATCATGGCCCTTATCATCATCCTAACTCATTGATAAATTATTTCATCTTTTATTTTCTTTAATCAAGAGCTCTGGAACAAAATCATTTTACTTAATGGGAACAGCAAAGTTACTTGAATAATACAGTTTCAGAACTCAAGTCAGATGTCAGTTTTAAACAATGTGCTATATGGGTCAAACTGTGAATAAAAAAAGGAGTAGAGACTAGTGTGAAAAACATAAAAAAATAACCAGACACAGAAGCAAAAATGTAATCTGTTTCAGTTTAGAAGACAGCACACCACATTAAAAGGCTAGAAGATAAACACATCATCAGTTCTGTTTTCATCACTTAGAAGAGATATTTTAAGAAACTTCATCAACTAAGTAGGAAGCTGCTGTGTGGCTAATAAGGAAGATTGTTGGATGAAATAACAACACAAATAGCCTCAGGAAAAACCCCATGATATAAACTGACGACTACAGCTAAAAGCTGCTATTTAAACATTTTTTATTGATGTAAGAGCTATCATGTGTTCTCCATGCTGCAGTATTCACCATGAAGGACAAACTGGAAACAATGCATATTGATCTGAGCCTATGTAAGAGAAACATTGTGGATGCAGAATAATGATTTTGTCCCATGCACTGAGGCTGTGCATGTCTGAGCCCAACACAAACCATTTCTGACATCCCTCTGCAAACTGCCCAACCCTCCCAGTGCTGGGGTGTGAGGTAAGCTGGGGGTCCTGTAGGAAGAATCTTTCTTCTGGGGGTGTGCAGCAGATGTGATTCCCTGGACACTGCTTATGTCTCACTGTGCTAGGGCATAAGAAATCCCACAGTATAATGAAAAGTTCTGTGAGCAGGTCATAGCAGCAAGAGCTGAAAGCTACTATTCATATCAGCCTTCCTATTGATTTGAAAGCAATTATCTGCCTGAGTAAGCCCTGCTCAACTGAGAAAGGGGTTACAAAGTCATGGTCAGAGACTTCTGAAAGCTCCTATCAATCCCAGATATGTGTGTTGTGAGTCCTGTGCTCTATTTTCATTAATTTCTTGCAGACCTGAAATTTTAACCAAGTCTTCTCTGCAGTCCTGTTTTAGAGTTACTGTATGTAGCCATGGAATTGATTCCTGGGTGTCCTTCAGAAAGTAGAGGTGGAGGAGATGCCGTCAGCTTCAACAAACTGAGAGAGAAGTGGCTAAAGAGGCAGCCCAAGAACTGGCTGTAACCACAGAAGCCTTGTCAAACAGACATCCAAATTGCATCCTGCTCAGCTCTGGGCACATTTTAACCTGACTGTGCTATATCTGAACTGTTACTGGCCATCAGTTTGTCCATCCCTTATAGTCTACAGAGCAGAAAGAGCAACGGTAAACATTTTGCTACAGGCAAAAATGAATCTTTAATCTAGAAGATAAAGTCTTGAGAAGCAATTTCCAACATATGATTCCTAAACATTTACAGCTGCAGAGAGGTTGAGCAACTCAGTGAACTAAGACTATGCAGGCAAAATTTAATTCTATTCAGTGTGTAGTTTAGTACCTAACTTTTGGTCAGCTGTTTACTCTTTGCATTCTTCTTTACGTGTAATGATACAGTGGTAGGACCCAGTTGAGGGCATGTTCTGATATTTGAAACAAAGGTCATATAACTGCTGAGCATCACTTGTGTTATGTCATTTAGATTGCCTTAGAGACTTGAATGGTGATGACAATACCTTAGTAATAGGAGTGTTACAGATATTAGCCCATCTACAAATACAGGTACATCTTTGTGTGTATTTTGTTCTCAAGTGGATCACGAAAATCAATCATTTGCTTCACACACATTAAATAACCTATCCTGAATCTTAAGAATTTGTGGCTATCTGTAGCACAAATCCTCTGCAAGAGCTTACAGATGGCATGAGTTAAGAATGACCTCATTTGCTTTTTTCCTCTCTCTTTTCAGGAGTGCAGGCCCATATGCTGAAATAATGAAGACTCATCTCATGTTGCTGTGTCTTTCTTGTCATTCATAGACTTTGGTGTACTGAGTGCCATTAACAGTTAAAGTACTATGAGTATGTTCAATTAGTAATGAAAGTGTTCGGTTTTCCCAGCTACTCTTCATGAACTAACTAGTACTGAAATATGAAGAATGTATATGCTTGAGCTTTGCCATTTGTTTTCAGAGTACATTGGTTCTCAAAGAGCATGATGGAGAATTTTGTAGATCAGTGTCTTAGGTGACACCCAGAAAGACAAGGGTCATGTAGTCCACCAGCACCTTGTTTTCCAGATGTTGAAATGGAGATGCTGATTTTTATTGAAAGAGGACAAAAAATTGCCTTGACAGTAGAATAGCAGAAAAATAATGAAAAATTCTCTTAGGAGTTATTTGCACTCTTGGATGCATTTGAGATGCCCATAATAACATTCATTTCATTAAAATGCACAGGGTTTTGCTAAGCATGAATTGAGTGGAGATAAGGTGTTTGTGGCTGATTCAAGGACAGCACTAGCTATTCTGAGAGATAATTGCAGTCCTACCACTGCAGATCATAAAAACCCAATCTGTAATCAGAAAGTTCTTGTACTCTATTTGAAATGTTGGGAAAAAAGAAATGCAATTCCTAGCATGCAATGTGATCTTTTAGTTTAGGAAGGGACCTTGAGTGGTCGTCTAGTGAGACCAACCCAAAGAAAAATCAGGTCTGTTAGGTAGCTGCTGACAGATATATGTCTCATCTGTTTATATCAATCTCCATAAATAAAGATTCTCTGTCCTTCCATTGTAAATCTAGATTTATTTTCCCAAAAGGGAAATTTAGAAATCTGAACTAATTTCACTTGAACAACATTCTTTTTTCAGAAGTTTCATAGCAGTCATCTATGCTCTCTCACTCCACTCTCTGGAAGATCCTGCCAGCAGCCAAGAGGCTATCCAACCTCACAAAGCCAAATGTCCCTCCCAGCACTGGAAAGATTCATGACCAAAGTAGCCATAGTGTACTGACATCATTTTATAAATTCTACCAATGCAGTGTAATTTCTTCTGCTGTGACAGAGATTTTGCAGACACTGTCATATGCCACAGGCCCCCCAGGTCCCCCTGTGAGGCAACTGATAGACCAGACTCACTATTTTTTCATGGAAGTGGCAGTCTGTGCCTGGCCTGAGTGGCTGAGGGGAAGCTTCTGCAATGGACCTGACACTTACTGGCAGAGGGAAGCTCACACATGCAGGGCTGTAGAAAGCCTCACTCATGGATCATGCTTTTTCTTTCTAAAGGAACAGCTCTCATTAGCCATTTCCTTATGTTTGTTTGTTTGTTGGTTTGGTTTTTTTTTTGCATTTAGGATGTTGAAAATCCCATCCAGGATAAAGAAGTTCACTGGTATGGCTGGCTGAGAAAGTCGAAGTTTCTGAGCCCTGATGCCCATCATATTTATGAGGCCCTCGTACCTAGAATCTGGCCCACATATTGCAAGTCTTCATCATCCATGTAATCCCTTGATTCATCTTTTTTCAGACGACATTAAAGTGTAAGACATTTACTGCTCATTCTTCCACTGAGATTCATACTGAGATGGAGAAAATTATGCATTTTCTCTTGACATGTAAGTGTTACAGCTGACTCACAAGTGTTTCTGCTCCTCCAGGTCTACTGCTGCTCTGTCCCATTCTGACTTGAAAATACCACAAGATTTGGGAAAGATTTTTGATTATATATATAAGTAATATAATATCTTAAATTTAAAATACTTGCCTTTGTGTCATGCCCCCCCATTTATTTAGATCCTTCCCTTTTTCACTCATTTTTTCTATCATGAAAGACTTGTGAACAATTTCAAGAAACATTCAAAATACCAGATATCACATCTGTTTATTCTGTTGATACAGCTTTTCTCTCATTTTATTTTTCCTTTTGACCTCATAGAATCGTAGACTAGAATCACAGACTATGCAAAATTGGAAGGGAAACTTTCTGACCAGCACAAGTGAGGCTTACAGGCCTGTCATTTATGTGGTCCTCCTTCTCTAGAACAATTCTGTGTGATGAAAGAGGAATGCATTTTTCTCTGCTGCCCCTCTTCTGAAACTCCACAGATGGCCCTGGACTCACTGCACTGTAAAACACAGGGAAGGAGTCAGAGATTGCTTTGATTAGAGTTCCCTGTATGTACCTCTTATTTCTCATTATCTCCTTTCTTTGAGGCCTTTACAGTCTTTTCTGTCTTCTTTATCTTGTTTGACCTCTGCTCCGTTGACATGTCTCTGCTTTGATCTGTTTCAGTCCCCATATACACCTTCTCTCCAGCTCTCTCACTTTCTTTCTTCCACAAGTATGCAAAGAAACCCTCTTTTAATCCCCCTGGCACTTTTAATCCCTTTGGTTTCTCCAGTTATTTTAAATACACTCAAGACGAGGGAAGACAGCTGCTATTGTTATGTCCCCAACGAAGAGCCGGCAGAAAGCCTCAGTGTCCCAGGTCTGCCCAGTGGGGACCCCTCTGGCTTGTGTTTATTGTTGCTGGTCTCCGGCCAGCCCGGCCCCTGGGCTCACTGGCGATGCTTGTTCTGCCTGCTCCGGGCTGGATTTAAGGATTTAAGGATCCCCCTGAGGAAAGCCTGGGGGCTGGAGGAGCAGTGTGGCTGCGTGTCTGCGAGCACGCGTCCATCGCTGCCCGGCGGCAGCCCCAGCTCCTTGTGCAGGCTCCCGCATCCTTTTTATTGCTAAATTGCCATTTTCCTGCTACCCCGAAGGGGCCTCTGGCTCCTACACATCCGCCTGGAACTCGCTTAAGTCTCCTCCGGCATGCTTCCACGTTTCCTCACCAGCTCGGGTGGAAGAATAGCACTTAGTGAATGGTCCATTCACGCCCTGGTAGCCTCACAAGCCACCCGGAGGGCAGCGAGGTCTCTGCAGAGCGGGCTCGAGGCGCTGCTGCTCCCGCCGGGACCGAGCAGCCAGCCCGGGCCGTGGGCTGGCACTGCAGGCCATGCCAGGCCTGTGACAGGGCCATCGTCCCCACCGCTCCCTGCAGAGCTGCCAGCCAGGCCTGTGACAGGGCCATCGTCCCCACCGCTCCCTGCAGAGCTGCCAACCCGGGCCATGAGCTGGCACTGCAGGCCGTGCCAGGCCAGCCCCGGCCTGTGACGGGACCATCGTCCCCACCGCTCCCTGCAGAGCTGCCAGCAAATTAACGCACGACAGTGGCCTCTGAAAGGAGACTTGTGCTTCTCCTTCAGCTCCAAGCAAGAAGCTGGATCATTTCCAAAGGCAATGTTTTGTGTACTCATCTGGAGGTTGTGTAAATATACCGGTTCAAGGAAATTAGCTGGGTTTTATGAGTGTAGAAGCTGCAGCTTTTTCTCTCTGGACCCTCGGCAAGGCAGCAGTTGGCTGCATCAGACTGCTGCTCTCCCTGTGCTGCCCTTGGCCTGGGCAGATCTCTCTGCTGCCCAGGAAAACACACCGGTAGGGCCAGGGCTTTCCATCATTCACACATATTAACTGGGGAGCATCTGTACCTTGTGCATACAGGGTCTTTTTATGCTTAGTTTGTATGTAAAGAATTTTCAGCTCACAAAAAGGCTGGGACTAATTTTAAGCCTCTTTAGGTGAAAGTTTATATGCTTTAATAGTGTTTTCTGCTGGCACTGCTGGTGATGGCCGTGGTACCTGGGTTCCTACTGTGGATAGAATCACTATTACCTTACATTTTAAAAGGTGCTTTGGGAAGTTCCCAGCATGGGAAAACAGCTGAACATAGCAATGGTGCCCTTATATTTGGCCCAGTGTCCCAGGCTGTTCAAACAGCTGCCTTGTTTGCCTATTTTGACAGTAAAAAATATTGAGGAAACATAACCCTGAGCCTGTTTGGTTGGACTGGTGTTTACCTCTGGAGTTCTATACATTATGTTTTCGTATCACATACTTTTTCTTTATTTAACTGAACTTCAAATTTTGGCAAAGGAAAACAACATTTTAGATGCAATCTGTCACAAGAGTGGGATGAGCAGCTTTCCTTTCCAAGCCTGGCTGGACTTCTGTAAATTTTAGTAAAATCTCTTTTCACGCATTCATTTCTAAATCTGGAACAAGGTTGTTTGGATGTTCACCTCACAAGTCTCAAATGGCTTTTGAAGCTGAAAATACTTTCCCACTCTTCAGTTCCCTTTCCCTTTTACATATTGCTTGGAGGCTTAGACCATCAGAGATGCTGAGGGGAATCTGTTTTTTAACAGGGATCAGGCTGGATAGGCACAACCCAGGGCATCAGGGGGTGCTAAGTTCATAGTGCTCCAAGGCTCATGACAGCAACTTGGTCGTGCCTGTAAGTGTTCCCTGTGTGTACAGATCAGCAAGAGCCTGTGTGCCTTCAACACACACATTCCAGGGACACATGTATGGGTAGCTGCATAGATAGGAAGGTAAATGGGGTTTTGGGATATCCAAGATATTGCTGCTATCCATTCAGAATAACAAAACAAGTTAGTAACTAGATCTTGCCTTTATTACATAGGTAAGAAATTCATTAAATCAGTGTGACTAATCCTGTGATTAAGGACTGCATATCAGGTTTGGGGCTTAATATCTTCCGAGAAAATCCCAATTTAACAGGAGTAAAACAGTCGTAGGACCAGACTATGAGAGATGATATTTAAAGCATGTGGGAGAAGAAATCATAATTAATTAGTTTTGAAGGATATTTTAATGTTTATGTAATTCTGTTATATATGTGGAGCAATTGTGTCTTTGAGTCTCCTATTGTAAAGTGATCATAGTTTTTATTAGAAAATTAAGATCATCTGAATGAATGCAAAGCTCTTTCAGGACAGCACAGTAATTTTGAAGCATGAAAGAAAGAATATGGTTCTTTGTGAAAATCCAGTGACAGGGAGGGGATGCAGCATCCTTTTTCAGGAGTCACATTTAAAGGGTAAGATTAGGAGTGCATTATCTTGATGCAGGATTACAGAAAGTCCACTTGCACAGCTGGTGCAACTGGCACTGAGAATAAGAAAATCTGCCTGCTTTTCAGCTTCTAAGCATCAATAACATTGCAATGTTTTCAACATGCTGTAGGATAAGACTGGGAAGGGGCCTTACAGAATTTTAAAATAGTTTACCTATATATATATGTGTGTGTGTGTGTGTGTGTGTCTGTGTGTGTGTCTGTGTGTGCCTGTGTCTCTGTGTGGTTAGCCATTTTTTTTGCTATTTCCGGTTTCTTAAATATTACATGGAGCTGTTTAATTCAGTTTAACTTTTTAAAATTTCATTTGACTCTTGTTTTTGAATGTCCCTCTTTCAGTGTGCTTTCCAGGAAGGGAGGGAAGAGGGAACTGAATAAACATCCAAAGCTGAGGCTTGTTTTCAGAACAGTTCAGTGCATTCCTGCAGGCTGGGTAGAAGAGGAAGGGTGTCTGCTGTGCTTTGTCAACATTACAACCTGTCCAGACAATTCAGAGGTCATTCACTTGTGGGAGAGTGGCACATTTAGCCCATCAACCTATGCTGAGTGGATCCAGAAAAAAATAAGAGCACAGACTGGTGCAGCCAGCGTACCTTCCAGGTGGGATGAGGTGATCTGTGAACTGAGCCAATAGACAGCAGAGTTTGCCAACAGTTTTATGAGAGCATCATGTGCTACCTACAAGGCTGAAACAGAGAGACCTTTTCAAGTTATTTCTATAAATAGCCTGAAACTTCTAACCAGTTTATAGCCTTGGTCTCTACAATTACTGTGTTTGTAGGTACCTAAACTCCTCAAATAGAAGTTGTGTGTGCCATTAGGTATGTGCAGGCACAGTGCTTCAAAGGTCAGGTGATATTTGAGCTAAATCCTTATCCTGGTTAGCCTTCACCACCCATCCCTAAACATACACATGGAAATTACAAACATTCAGAAACTAAAGAATCTGGTTTTGTAGAAATGCCCAGTGTTGAGGTCTATATCTTTTGAGTTGGTGGATTTGGTGTGTTTGTTGGAGATTTTTTTAGAGTGTCACTACACCTTTGTAAAAGTGCAGGTCCCCTGTGATGTTGCAATGTGTACATGCAGTATCACAAATGATACACCAAGATATAGATGTAGATATAATAACTAATAAACTAATAACTAATAAACCAGCACCAACAAAATAAGAGTTGGCAATACAGTTGAGATGGTCAGCTCTTCTACTTTTTGTCATAGAAAAAGTTTTCTCTTTTGTAGCCCCTTAATATGTAAATTCCATTAGCAAGGTGCATGTTGTTCTTTGCTCGTGGTAACAAGAGATCAGATGAGAGGAAATGGCCTCAAGTTGCACAAGAGGAAGTTCAGTTTGGGTATTTGGAAAAATTTCTTTACTGAAAGGATTATAAACATTGGAACAGGCTGCCCAGGGCAGTGGTTGAGTCACTATCCCTGCAGGTATTTAAAAGCTGTGTAGATATGACACTTGGGGACGGTTTAGTGGTACACTTGGCAGTGCTGGGTTAAAGCTCTTTTTCAACCTAAGTGAGTCTGTGGTTCTATGATTATCTTTTATTTCATGGACCCAAAGGATAATAACCTGAAAATACTATTAGTAATGAGAGCAGATTAGAGCTGGTGGCCTGTCACCACTTGACCTCTCGCTATCAGTTTGGGTTGCCCACAGACAGGCTCCTGGCATATTTATAATCAATAAAGGGAGTTGTAAGATATCAGAAGGCATATTCATAATTACTTTTTTCTTGGTGCCAACTGGGAGCATAATAAAAGATGCAAAGAAGGAGGCCACCAATTTCTTATTGCATTCAGTCAGTTACAGAGAAATTACACTGAAAGTCGTACTCCAGTAATAGCTAATGTCTCTGCTGAGCTTCAAACCTATTTTGTGCTTGCAATTTCTCTGAAATGGAGTGGCTCAAATAATTGCTTAATGAGTCAGGCCTCCGAGGAGCAGCATTTGACATCCTGGCAGGCAAAACATAGCTTTAATTGTCAACATTTTATAATCTGAGATTTCAAATGCTAACTGATCATTTAAAAGCTGCTGATTCATCCTGATCAGATACATATTTTCCTTACAAATGATACTTCTTTTGATCTTTAGTTTTTGATTGACGTATTTCTCTCCGCAGTTAACGGGCTATCACTCATTTGCTCTTGGTTGTTTTTTTCTTCTGGAGTGCTCCATCTGATTCACCTCTTACCCCCCATCTTCTTTTCTCTTGAAAATGGAATGTGTATTTATTTAATTGCTGGCCCATAGTAAGCTTCCTCATTATTCATCCATCACTATCATCAAGCAACGTAGAAAAGAATAAAAACCAAAGGGAATATATCTTTACTGTTATTTGATGTGTCTGAGTCTAGTTAGACACAAGAGGGAAATATTTTATGTAAAGAACCTGAAAATTACAGTGCTGCACAGATCCTGTTATATGTATCAGGCATGAATTTCTTCTCTAACTCCAGGGCTTTCTTCTGACAGAGAAAGATTGAATTTGCTTTTCTGTATTCTATCTCTTTGCTCCCATAAATTGGATACTTTTGGTTGCCTTTTCTTCTGTAGAAGAATTGCGATTTCACTCAAACCTTCCTGATTTTTTCCACTTCACTTGACATACAGAATCATTATCATTTTTCCTTTGGCTATTAACAAAATCTATCATTTACTGCAAGCAGTTTTTGCTAGAAGAAATACCCGAGTCCTTTCTCCTCAGTTTTTTGAGGACTATCACAGAAAACACAGCTCACTTCGCTGTAAAGCATTGAAGGTGAATTTTGAGCTTTTCAGCTCACTCAAGGCATGCTGAGGGCCTTGTTGCACCATCCAGAAACAGGCCACATCAGGGAACAAAACTTACCTGTAAAACCAGAGCACGTTTGAAAACGATGCCATATGCCTTAAAATCTCTTATGTGACTGTTGCAGTATCCAGTGCTACAGCTGAAGGCTGGGGCCAAAACCTCGTGACCATGCTCCAGGAGACCTGATTTGGCACTGCCCGCTAGACGTGCAGATGTCTGTTCCCAGCTCCAGAGGGAGCAGAAGGCACCAGACGGACCTGACTCTGTTCAGTACCAAACTCTCTGTTCTCCCCCAGCCCAGCTGCAGCACATGGGTGCACACAAAGGATGTGAGTGAGGAGCGGGTCAGCCTCAGTCCCATGGGAGCTGCAGCTCAGGTGGATGTGGCTGTGCCTCATAGCCAGACCATAGCTGGAACCCTGACAGATCTTGAGCAACTTAGGGCATCATGGCCAACGAGAGCTCTTTGAAAGCTGTGTAATAAACAAATCTTTGGTGCCAGAGTGGAAACTGGTTGTCACATGGCTCACAGCAGGAGTGTGCACGCTCTGCCCCAGAAAACACTTGCCTCTGCAGCCGAAGGAAGGGAATGCTTTCTCTTTGCATGGTAGTACTCACTTCTGACACCCATCAGCAAACTCCCATGACAAAATGGCTTCCTAAAATACTACAGAAAATGATCAGGAACCACTGAGTGGATAGAGAAGTCCTGTCATCCTAAATGTATAGTGAAAGCACCCTTACACCTGGGCATGACCTCTGAGTTAATGTGCCATCAGAATGAAAGGTGCCATTTAAGGAGCAGCCAAGCACTGGCTATTTCTCATTTTCACAATCAGAAGGAAGGATCTTATTAGCCTGCTTACTTAAAGTAATAAGATGACACAAGTAGCAAAGGGAAAATGGTCCTAAATGATTCCTCTTTGAGTGACATCTGTTTTCTTCTGATGACAGCAGCCACTCATGGGAAGGCAGATTTTGGCCTCCTATCTCATGACATAAGCTTGCAATGGGCCTGAGGAGCGGCTTACCTATTGTAGGCATTTTACTCACTGCAATTACTTCTCAAGTGTTTTATCCATTCTGATAATGGCATGTTTGACAGTCTTGCCACTCTTGAAACACATTTTCATTCTCCACAGGCTAACCACAAACTTAAGCATGGCACAACACCTCTGAGCTCTAGTCACTCACTTCTCACCAGTGGGCAGTTCATGGAAATGCTGACATCTGATGGCTTGGAAAAACAGCATCAACAGCAGAAATCACATTTTAGCAAAATTTATTTGAGCAGCTAAGAACCACTTCCCAAAAAGTATGAATGGTGACAATGTGGCCCAGAGGAAAGTGCTGTAAAAAGGCATCTAGAAACTCAGCAGGATAGTTTAATTTCTAACTGTTCATTCCCATCTGTTAAGAGCCAAATCTTAGAGAAGAAAAAACACTAATATAAATTCTTTTCATCTAGAAATACTGAATTTGGGATCCAGAAGGGATTTGTATGTTTTTCCCACAGACTTTTGTGCTTGTTTGTGTCTGGATGCAGCAACTTTACCTCTCTGCCTCCGCAGGTGCTGTTGGGAGGTAAAATGAGGATGGCAGTGGTGCTGAATTACAGGTGGTGCTCACCTGTATCAGCTGTGCCTGCAGCAAGTGGTGTTCTGCCATCTGCTCCCTGCCATGGTCACTCTGATATCCCTGCTGCTGCTGTAAATGAGAATGGAGAAAGGTGTTCCTCTTTTAGCTTTAACTTCAGTGGGCCAAAGAAATTACTTCATTCTTGTAGCCTTGAGCATGAGAGTTTAACTGTGGCATGTTGAGGCAACAGCAATATCATGGTGAGAATCCTGTTTTCCCATTAAAATATGGAAGAAACATCTTCCCCTGGGTAAGAAAATCTCTCTAGCTGCTTTTCTGTACTAAGTGGAACTGTTTAGAAGGTTAAATATGAAATTTGAACCCAGTAGGAAATTGCTAGTCACTCTATTAAATGATTCCTTCTTTCTAAATGTTGTACTTTAACAATCTTTATAAACAAGATTCCAAATCTGAGTTGATATTATTTCCCAGTGCTGTTCAGAGCCTTGAGCTAATGGCCTCAATCCTGCAAGCATTTGCCACGCTTACTTGGCACTATGGAAAGTCCAAACAGTTCAAAATCATTAGTACAAAACTCACTTTCAAATAAAAAGACTGAAAAAAAAAAAAAAAAAAAAGAAAAACACAGGTCAAAGCTCTTGCAGTTTGCTGTTTTGTTGCTGAAATAATTGCTTGTGTTTTAATAAAATTTTGGAATTTCATATAATTTGAGATTTTTAGAAACAGGGTCAAAAAGTGTTCAGTACTTCACAAACTGGAATGAAATTCAGACTTGATAATAAGAACATTTTTGTTCTTACCTATGACTTTCAGGGTATTTACTAGCACAGTTTATTTTTATAAAAAGTAATTCTACACACTGCCATTTGTCTAGACTCAGGCAAGAAGTAGGCATAGGTTCATCATTTCAACATAAAGTTTTGGCTTTGGATAATTTATGTGTAGACATTTTGCTGAATCAGGGACATACAAGTGTCCCCTGTTATAAAAACAGTAAAGTGACTTGACCATCGGCAAGAAACTCTTGTGTTGATGAAAGCTGGGAGGGTACAGTGCAGTTACGGTGTTATTTTGTTGTACTTAAATAAGATTCTTCTGCACTATGTATGTAGTTATCTAGGCTCAGCCTTGCTACCTAGTGAATATTCACCACCACTAAGATTTAAGGAGAGTCTCCTTTGTTAGTCTAAGATGTGCAAAACTGGGAGCCTGCCAAGGAAAGAGGATGAAGTTGACAGAGACATCTGCTTGCAGATCTAACCTGACATCCCAGAAGGACAATGTGTGGGAGCCTGAATCAGACCTGGTAGAAAACCTCTCCCATTAAATGAGCCCCTGGAAAGCTGAGAGTGAGCCCTTTGCTTGGGTCATGGGAAGGAGGTTGCTCTTCCCAGCACCTCCAGCTGAGGGCAAATGCTGGGGCAGAAATCAGCATCTGGACAGGATGGCGTGGCCAGGAGACAGGACTTGGCAAAGACTGCAGCTTCCTGCTGAGGAGGCAGTAATACTTGAAGAAACAAAGTACATCTCACACAGAGAAGTGAGAATGTTTTCAGGCACAGCCTGAGCCAACTGGTAAAGAGGTGGATACTGCATGTTCTGAAAACAGAGCACGAAAGCCCCCTGGGAATGAAAAGGGACAAGAAAGAAAATAGTGGGATGACTACCTTGGAGGTCTGTATGCTAATATAGGAAACATGAAAAACTAATTGAAGAAAAAATTCATCCACAATCAGAATTATTTCTTGACTGATTTGATAAGTGAAGGAACATGATGCATTTATTTTGGGTAAATGGAAAGAGAGGATCACGTTTTTGAGGTGTGCATATGGTTGTGTCTGTCTACTAGGAGCACCAGTAGTCTTTGTGCATAAAAAGGAGGGGAAGCAGCCCTGCTTCAATGGCTTATTATATGTTTCTCAGAAAAGAAAAGGCTCCTTTGGATCTTGTCTCTGCTGAGAAAAGAGGGGTTGGACCAGAGGGTGAAGGGAGAAGGCAAGCCCTGTAATAGGGATTATAAAGAAAGGTACTCCTGACATCTAGCAAGAGAATAAATGAAAAGCAGTAAAATAAAAATTGGGGATTTGAAGAAATAGAGTGTCAGTCAACTTAGAGAATTGAGAGAGAAGAAACACAGGAGGAAAAAGGAAGTTTAAAGGAAGCTCTTAAAAAGGTAACTTCAAAACGTCAAGCACATATTATTTCCAGCAAAGGAGACACAAGAGGTGTAGTAAAAAGCCACTTCTGCTAATTCAGGAGTATTTCAGTGACCTGAAAATTATTTGACATTGAAAGTAGGTCAAGTTAATAGGAAGATATACCTACAAGGACAAAATAAAAAAGGCCAAGGCGTAGAATACAAAAGAATTAACACAGGAGGTAACAAGAAAAGAACAGAAAAAATATTTGGAAAGAACATTTGCTAGAACATGAGGATGAAAAACACAGTATACTGCTGAGTGAAAAAGTAGTAGATTTCTGTATATTTGCTGTGACACTGCTTTTGACTTTGCTTCCCAAGGGAGTCTCATAAGCACATTAAGGAAACAGTTTTATTGAAAACACTATGAAATTGCAAAAGTGACTGGAAAACTATACTTCTAGAGAAAAGGATGAGTAAATCTGTGCTAGACATTCTCCTGGGCCTGCTATTATTCAATACTTAATGGTTTGGACACTAGACAATGGAGTTCTCTTGTACAGGACATAAGCTGAAGTATGCAACAGGAATTCTAAATTATTTTGAAAAATTGAAGTAGTCTGAAATAGATAATTTTGGCATCAAGAATACAAGATGGGAAACTGTGGACCAAACAACTGCTTTTTGTTAAAGGCTGTGGATGTGGATGACCTGGGTAGATGATGCACAGCCATGACAATGTAGCTTCCCAGCAGGATGTAAAAAGGAGTTGTAGGGAGGACACATTCAGCCTTTGTTGTAACTGGTCACGTCTCAGCTGTGCGTTAAGAAAGGTAGGACGAGGGCAGAAGGAGAAAGATAAAGACCAAGAGTCCACAGTCTTGGAGGCAAGACTGAAAACACTGGGGCTCTTAGGCAAGAGAAAGCTGAGGAGAAGTGTGATAAATGTGATCATCTGTAGAACTGTTCTGCAGACCATGGATCACAGGATGAGAAGAAATGGTCTTAAGAAGCACCACATGGAGTGTTTGTGTTAAAGAACAGATTGTTCCCTGTCTTCCAGGGAAGCTGAGAGTTGTGGGGATGTCGGGCATGGATAGGGGAGCATCTCTGAGGCAGATTAGACCAACCTCTGCCAGGGATAACTTGGCAGAGCTGAGCCTGCTCTGGGGCATGGGGTGGCCTACATGACCCTTCAAATTCCCTGCCAGGGCTGGTTTCCATATTTCTACAATGACTTAACCATTCCCTGCACTGAAAATGGTTGTCACAGAGAAATTTCACAATTGACATTTTCCCTATGAAATTCATAACTGCATTGGTAACAGGAGTGACCAGAATACCTAATGACTCATCCAGACAAAAATATCTTAAGAAGCTGAAAAATGACAGCACTTAACATCATCTGCTTCAGTTTTGAGGGGACGCAGGAGAAGATTTAATTCCCAAATGTGCCACATGTTAAAATGGTGCATTTCAGACACAATATTTCTGCCACATGGATATTTCAAAGATGAGAAAGTATTTATCAGAATATCATTCTGAATTGAAAGTATTGGTTCAGAGATCACTCCAATTAAATACAGGTAATAATTAGAAAATATTATAATCAAAGCATATGTTTGATGTGGCTTTAAGATCTGTAATGATCTAAAAGTGGGGATCCTGATTCTGCTGCATCAAACACTCCTCAAAACAGTGCTTGCCTCCAGGCTCTGGGGCAGGCCTGTCTCCTGTTTAGGACTAGGTGGAATGGTGGTGGGCAAGTACCAATAATGAGCTAATTGGTTTTGTGCTTTGATTTTGATCAAAATCGTATTTCAGTCGCACATGAAAACTTGACTTGAGCAAGAAATTTATTCTGATGTCCTGTTTACTCTCTGTGTGAGAAAAATACCCTCTCTGCCCCTTTGCAGTTATGTGGTACACATGCACATAGTGGCACTTAAATGTAATAGAGATCCCTCTAAGTGTGGAGAAGGCAGGAAACTGAATCAACAAATCAGTAGACTAAAGCTGAAAATATGTCTTGGACTTTGGTTGTGTGAGCAGCTCCTATCTGAAAGAATGGATTTTAAAAACAAACAAAAAAAACCCCAAGCTGAGAAAGACAGATGGAAATCATGCCCCTGCCTTACTATGACATTTTGATACAGGGAAATATTATTATCATGATTATCTATACCAAAGCCAAATGCAATAACTTATGTAATTACAACAACTCGGACAGATTCCCTCATTAGGAAATTATCTGGGGAGATGGTTTAGGAAATGAAAACCCTTCTATTCACCATCTAGTCACATTCTCTTTTCCTCTTGTCAGCTGTGTAGATGGATAAACTCAAAGATAATCTCTTAAACTATATCTGCTACAAGCCCAGATCTGATAAAAGCATGGTGCATTTGTAAATTTGGGCACAGCAAGTATTCCCTTTGATTTCAGTGGACTGTCTGGTATATAAGGATAACACAAATCATGGTACAATTATGTTCTGATCTTTACTAGAATAAAAGAGAATAAAGCCTTTTCTTTCCAAAAGATTTATCACTGATCATAAACAACAAGCTAGCCTTTTATTACCTTGTATATTCCCTGGCAAAAGAGATGATCAAAGGCTAGCAGAGGGCCAGGATCACTAGCTATAGCCATGCACATTATTTGTAAGATACAGTGTGAGTAACCTAACAAGAAACACCCCCCACACTAAGAGGAGACTCACTGTTTTTTACTGAAACTCTGGTTAGGAAATTATTCCAGTCAAATAGCTCTTCAACACACACAAAAAAGGATGTATTTCCTTATAAAACAGACTCTCACCTTGATGCTTGTCTAGGAGCAACCTCAGGATAACCTTGATTTCTCAGATGTGGGGGATGTGTAATATGTAGCCTGGGGCCAGCTGCTCAAGGTGCTGGACAATCTATCCAAGATGGTCCCCAGCAAAGCTGTAGTGACTGGATCACCTTGGTCTTAGGAGTCCTGCCTCAAGGGGGCTAGCAACTCTGTGACACCCAGGGCCCTTCCAGCATACATTTCTGTCATTTTGTGATGAATGCTGGAGCAAGAAGGTTAGTTTGAATCATGTCCACAAAATCCTTTGCCTTTGTACTTGCTAAAGATTTGTGTGTGGGGACTCTTAACAGGGTTATGAACTTCCCAGGATGACTGTGCATGTATCTGCATTTTGATAAATGCCCTGGGACTATTAGCCTATGTCCCTAACTAGGAGAAAACATTTGCTGATTGTCATGCAGATTCTAAGGCCTTTGGACAGCAGGACACATTTCAGTGATTGTTTGCTGTTGGATTACTTGTGGTGCTGCCGGCATCACTGCTCGGTGGGGTCCATCCTCTTGCCAGGTAGTCAGCAGGAAATACACAGTGTTATCTTGGCCTCTTGAACCATTTGCAAAGAAAAGGAGTAATACTCAGCCAAGAAAGTTTGGCTATCTTTTAAGCCTCATAAAATCCTGATGAGACACAAGTATTAATTATTAATACAAATGGCATCAGATAGCAAAAATTCATGCATATAAAATTGACTTATATTTACATTTGCAATGCTTTTCTTTTCTCCAGTATAAAAGTTTGTCTTTAATGGCCTATTAGTGCTTAGTTAATGCTGCATTAGCTTATTTTTAATATACTGAGCTACTAACAAAGAAATCACAATCCAGACATTACCTCAAGAAGCAAACACAGAAGAAATCATGCATGGTAAAGAGGTGCTTAATTTTTTCCTTTTCACGGTCTGTCTCACCAAACAAAATTCATTAGAATATTAGAAATTCAGTCTATGCAATAATGCTGATCACATTACAGAAGATCATATCAAGGGTAATTTTGTGGTGTGATAGCAAGGGAATTAAACCAGCCATTCACATTAACAATACCAAGTATTCAACAGCTAATCACCTATGTATCATCTGAATTCTTCCTCTGAATGAACATTTGAATGTCTCACCTTTTTTTCTAATGAGTTTTCATACTCAAGAGAAAAAAGGAATTGTAATGAAATTCTAATGCAGTACCTGTAGCTTTATTTGCAATTTTGCATACAACCTTTTAAATTAATTATTCAACAGAGCTACACATAGTTGATACAATAAACATTTATTTAGCTGGTGCATAGCTGATAGCCTCTAGATTGAACTGATAGCCTCTAGATTGAACTGTATAGGTCTCCACAGAGACATTTACATTTACATTAAGGTTATGTGACTTAACTGCCCAGACTGATGTAAGTCATGCTAATAGGATCTTGAATAAATGAAAACTCTAAGAAGCAAGTACTGTCAGAGAAAATAGATATGAAAGAACTTTCCTTCACAAAGCCTGGCTAGAAGTAGCCATATCACAAATTTACAATCCAGGTAAACTAGGGTGTGGGCTGAGGCCATGGCAGAGTGGACATAAGATTCTGGCTGAGATGCTCCCATGAGGTGTGAGCCCTGGGAGCACAGAGAGGTGCTGCCCAGCAGGAGCACAACATCTCCTTCACAATGATGCCCTGGATGGGCAGCTTCCAGACAGTGATTTAGCAGACCAAGAAAATATAATCCACTGGAAGTAAGATGGTTTTCTATCACATTAAACAACTGTATATGAGTAATCTATGTGTATGTACTCTTAACTCCTTATTTGCATGCTTTACTCTTTATTTATTTAGTGAACTGCACGCTCAAGATTTTCTAAACAGACATTTAAATATATTAGTTCCTTATGCTTGTTTCTCAGGGGAAGGATCCTTTATTTCTCCTCATTTATATTCTATATTTAATTTTTCCTGTATATCTATGTTATGTATTAAAAGGTTCCCACTAAAACACAATCTTTTTGGATTCCCATGACTTAACTTTAGATTCATGGATTTCAGTATCTTGCCTGGTGTCTGGGTTCCCTCAATTATCAGCAGAGAATCCTCTTCCAGGGAGAGCTCATTTGATTTGTCTCAGATGCCTTCTTTAGGCAACAATGAATCCCTCTGCCATGGGAGGGCTTATATCTCTCTGCTTTGATTTTAGAAAATGCATCTTTACCTCTTTTATACCCAGTGCCTGGCTTTGAGATGACTGAAGTCAGGAGAGCTGGATTTAATCTCTTCCTGCTATAATGATGTTCTTCTACAGAAGTGGTATCTTTAGAGGATCTTCCCATGCAGTTGCTGAAATAAGATAGTGCTCAGCATATTTGAAATAAATGTATTTGCGCAGAAGATGACATACAGCTAATTTGCCCTTCTTGATTTTCCCTGGAGGATTTGTCTTCATAGAATCTGTGTGGAGGTCAAAGCCCTACCATGGCAGGGCTCAGATCCTACTTAAAAATTTCTTCATTGCCCGGACTATGAATGTCTCCAAGCAAACAGCCACATGCAGATACAACACCATCTGCAGAGCTTCCAGTTAGTTATTTCTGCAGCAAGCACTGTTCTTTGGAGGAGCTGGCTGGGATCTCCTTCAATCCACAGCTTTTCCAAATGCCTCATTTTCATCACTGTGCCACATGCACTGTAACAAACCTCATGTCCTTTTTTGGAGGGGAAGATGGTAGTTAAAATTATAACCTAACCCATGTAATGAATGGGCTCCCTTGGCTGGTAAACAGTGATTTCTGCCTGGAAATAGCAAAGTTCTTTACAGGCTTCAAGGCAAAATTAATTTTGTGCAAGGGTATAATGTAAGGTCTACATAAGGCTTAATTTCCACTCCTGCTTGTTGTATAACATTTAAAGAGCATTTTGAATGTGCAAAGCTCCTGATCTGGCCTTTTGACTTTCACTGGCTAATTTAGGATCAACATACTAAATTTTAAGGTCATTGCAAAATACAAAGAAGGCCTAAGAATAGAAGTCAGCTCCTCTCAGTTGCTAAACCCCAAGACCTTAGGTGTCTTTATACCTAAAGATACTCACTTCCTGTGCTGAAACTGTTCAACATCTTCTGTAGAAGCTTTTCAGATCTTTTTTTAAAGGCACTTCTACAGATTTTAGAAGGTTCTTAATATCTTAGCATTTTTTCAAATTGATTTCTGATTACTTTCTCCCTAATTATATATTCCACAGCTGCAGTCTTGACAAGGCAAGCAGCGGGAATCTGCTCATCTTTAAGCTCCCTTTACTCTTAGAAGGTGCATTTCATTTGTACAGAGATGTAATTAATAGCCTTCTGGCTTCTCCACACAAGAATATCTTCTAACTGATCATTACCAGAAACAACAGGTTGTTCTCTCTGACATCAATTTAATTTGCACTTCATTACACTGTATTAGGTGGCATTGAAGGTGACTCTAGAAAAGGTAAAATACTTCTTAAAATAAATAAGTAATAAATCATAATACTAATAAGAAAAACTATTGATTTAGTTCAGTTGTTTCTAATGAGATAGATTGTGCTACAGGATGTTTCCAAAGACTTATGCAGTGCCTCTCCTGAGAAGCAGGGAGGTGTCTGCTGTTTGCTTTCACTGTAACCAGAATGTTCTAAACTTTTTTATTTGCCAGGATTTACTCCAATTACCTTCCTCTAATTTCAAGTGGAGTATTTTTTCTAGCCTATCTCTTATTTTTCTAAGAAAACATTACTGTATAACTCCATAGGAAATTGTCTTCATGCTAACTTTCTGCTGCTGATGCTTTGGATAACTTTCTTCAGTAAAGATGTAGCTAGTAGAGATGTAAGCTACAGAACAAGGTTTCCTTTAGAGCAGTTTCTGTCTTACCTTCCCTTAATTATAAGTAATCCCACATCTCTTGGAGCATTATCCAAAATGCTAAAGTCAGTGTGTCTTCCCATCTATGTCAGTGGTCTTTCTCCCTCTTGGCTAGTGATTCAGTCATTTAGTACTTAAAAAGCCGTGCAATAATTGAGTTTGTATCAGCATGATATCCCTATTATTTGCTTGTTACAGCATCAAAGACTTAGGGAGCCCGGGGTGATGCAGAAGCATCCCATTGGGCTGCTGGAGTCTGTCTGCTTTGCAGCAGGAGCAGTCCCTTGCCACTGCTCCCTCGTCAGCTCCAGCAGGACTTAATTTACTGAGGTACATTTGCCCCACCAAAGCCAGAGATTTTGCTATAGACCTTTGATGTCGTTCACACACAGTATGATGTGTGTTTAGTTGCAGGAGAAGCAGGACTGCACCCAAAAGTGTATGAGCATCAAATGCAACTGCAGAGGTAAAGGATCTATTCTTTTCTGCTATTTCTCAAACACTACTTGCTACCTATTAGTCCCCATTACCAAAGATAAAAAAAAGGGCAAACCACTTTAAAAAGTATTTACACTGGGTATTGCTGTTGCAAGAATAATTTTTAAAATGTATCAGAAGTGTTAGGGCAGACAAAAAAGTCAGTATTTTTAATGATGTGCATATGAATGAGAATTCAGAAACAGAGGAGACTAGTACTGGGAATATTCAGTATAATGAGTGAAGCAGGAAATATCTTCCCAAATGGGACAAAGAAGAATTCTTTCAGAGTTTATAATCCTTCTCTTTTTACTGAAGTCCCTGATCAAGTGCAGAACTGAGTATTACTTGGTGTGCATCAGCTTTTACATTTCTTCTTACAATATCAGAATAACCAGGAGTGCATAAGTTAAAAATCTGATATCTTTTTACTGTTTATAAGCTGTGGTAGCTCAACAAAGCAATTGGGAACAAATTCAGTCAAATTCTTTCATGCAGTGTAAGGATAGAAGCTTTGTTTCAGCTAGTTCTGGCCTGACATATACTTCAAGTACTTATCTCTGAGAGCATACCAGGAAGGAAACTATAAAAATACATTTGAGGATCTTGTCAACTTAAAAGTGTTCGACAAAGAATAAGCCTCTGCTGATACTTCAGTGCATTCCATAAACTCACCCTGTTGGCATCCCAGTACCAAAATCAGACACTGTTCTAGAAATTTAGCTTTAAATTTATAAGTCTATTCTCCCTGTTGCTTTCCTATGACCCTACTTTTCTATAAGGTTCAGAGCGATAACTTCTCCATGTATTTCAAGGGAAGAAAATCCAAATAATTCTTTCTTAGTAAATACCTGTTGACCTCCAGTAGACCTAGGCACATGTGCACAGAAGAAGTAGGGTTCCCCAATGCAGGAAGTCAAATCAATAGAGACCTCATTTCAGAATTAGCAAACAAAGATTTAACTCATAGAAATGTAAGTTCCAATGGCATTTGTAGAAAAGAAATGGAAATTTTTAGACCACTTTAATGACAACAATCCTTGTATGGCACAATCGTACATACGTGCTTGTATTTGTATACTTCAACTTCTTGCTCACCTTCTTCTTTGTGTGGAAAGAGAACAATGCACACAATAACTGTGCCCTGCAATAACAATGTGTGAAGGGATAAAATCTGTGGTCTAGTAACCACTCTGTGGCATGTGGCTAGAAAGCTGTGAGTCAGCAGTCTTGGTGAATCTAGAAGAATTTAGGGAGTTGGGGCATGGGTTCTGCACCTCCCACACTGACCTCTTATCCTCTGGCCAGATGCAGCCTAGCTCTGACATTTGAGGGAGAGGTTCTAGACAGCTTTTAAAGAGTCTGACAAAATGAGAAAACATGATTCAAGCAAACAGTTGTTCAGTTTAGGGTGATTAAATTGTTCTGTGCCCTCTCTACTCAGCACTAGCAAATATCCACTGACTTCAATGGGAATTTACTCGCCCACAGACTGATTCAGCTGATAAACAGAGGCATACAGTGCAACTCATGTGTGATGTACTAGCTTATCCCACCCAGCTGCTCCAGGTAACAAGAGGCTTCCACTGGTCACAGCTGCCCAGCCTGCATGGGTGGATGGTTCACATAACCACAGCTCAGCAGATGAGCAGCTCTGGTTGCTCCGAAAACATGCAGTCAAATGACTGTATCATGCCCTTAGCTCACATTCAGATGCTTACATTTGAAAGTTTGAAGAGAATTAAATTAATTCCATGTGTGGTTGGAAAAGACCTTACCCAACTCTACTTCAGTTGTGGTCAGGGAAGTGCCAAAGCACTGCTGAGTTTTCATTTCAGTGCCTGCTGTGCAGAGCTAGATACCGAAGTTTCAGTGCAAACCAGGTGTAGGTGCCTCACGAATTTATGGCATGAATGCTGAGCTTTGTGGATAATGGTTTTTACTCATTTTATAGAGTAGAATGGATATGACATGATATTTTACAGTGACTTAGAGACAAATCCCCACCCCAATAAGGAAAAGTGATAGAAAGAGTATCTTGGGTTGCAATGCAGGATGTAACCAAAAGTATGTATTCTATTACCATCTGTTAAAACCTGGTGGGACAGTATTCTTCATCTCTTCCATGACCCATCCTCCCTCCAGGGGGATATCTTCTGTTAATGGACCATTAAAAGAAAAAAAGACAAGAGTCTCACTGCATGACTGATAAAATCGTATCATCCCGTTGTGAGATGCTCCACTCAGGGGGAGGAGCCAAGCATTCCTACCTGGATATAATCTGAGACTTGGAACATCACAGGCAGCCTTTCTCCACTGGATTGCCGGAGAAAGACCAGACTGTTTTACATCTCCACTGGACCTTCAGGTAAAAACTACACCCTTCTACAGGATCATTGATTCAACAGAACCACATCTGTAACACCAGCCACTCATTGAATCAGACTGTTACCAGCAGCCTGACCAACAGGTGCCAGGTTGTATTCTGACTCTGTCAGTGGGCTGTTTTGGGTTTTTTTTTACTACTGCATTTTTATTTTAATTTTCCTAGTTAAGAACTGTTATTCCTATTCCCATATCTTTGCCTGAGAGCTCCTAGATTTCTAGATTATAATAATTTGAAGAAGAGGGGGGTGGGTTACATTTTTCCATTTCAAGGGAGGTTCCTGCCTTCCTTAGCAGACATCTGTCTTTTCAAACCAAGACAAGGAGTTTAAAATAGATTAATTTCCATTGCTTGTGGGAGCCTTAAGATGTATAGCTTTGGCTTCATTTTCTACCCAACAAACCCTTATTTTTGTTTAAAAGCTGACATATAATGTGCTGCCAGTTCCTGGAGAGCAGAAGTTAGTGGCAGCCTGCATTGATGCAATCCAGTGTATATCTGAACTGTCTTTTAAACACAAACCAGGCAGTGGAAAGTTGTGGAAAAAGAAGTAAAGCAAAAGCTGGACCTTTAGTAGAAAGCAGTTGTGAAAATGACTTTAGAAGTCCAGACAGGAGCTCTCACAAGCTTTTGCAGGCTGCAGTGAAAGCATTCCTGTCCTGAGCTGACAGTCCTCTGCAGTGTCTGCAATGCTCATTACTTACAGCTTAACATAGACAGAGCTGTGCTCTATTCACCTCAACAGCTAGAGGGGGACTCAGCATACAGCATGTTACTCTAAAGTCTGGGTAGCAGTTAGTTTTTTTTAAATAATTCCATAAATGCACCTCCTCTTCAAAGCCACGAACAAGGTACATTGTCGAGGTACAGTACCCACAGAGAGGTTCAAGTCAGACACAGCAGAAAGCTTCAGCATGCAGCAGTCAGTCACAAAACGTTTCTCACGTTTATTAAAATCACAAGAATATTGTAACTAAAATGTGAATTTTCAAGTTATGCTCCTAATTTGACCCAACCAAAATGTATCTCTTCCTCACAGCAACTTTCCTCTGTCCTTTCCCTCTTAAAGCAAAAGTAGAGGTAAGCATTACAAAATATTTCCTATTCAAGTACACAGGCATTCAAATTACTTATAAAGTTAACACCTATTTTAAACTTCTTGCTGTTCAAGAACTGAGGGTTTTTCCCCACAAAATGCTAATTTAAGGTGAATTGAAACTTTTCATGCTTCAGTTGAACTAGAAAGCAAGTGTTAGGAGGCCAGCAAACCTCACAAAATTGTGACACCATTCTTCTGGGCTCAAAACTGCCTACAGTCACTTTGACCTTCACAATAACCTTGAGAGAAATTTTCAAGCTGATGATAACTGTATTTTCAGAATATTTTATACAGAGAAATAGACCTTTCACCAAAGCACAAGGCAATCATAACCTAAGCTGTAGAACACCCTTACTGAGACTATGAGTACATAGCCTAATACCTTTTTGTGCAAGTTACTATAACAGATTAAAATTTAGTAAATAAAGAAAAGGAATGACAATCTTTATTTCTTAAGTTAGTCTTAGAAAGACTCTTTTATCTAGGCAGGACTTTAAGGGAAAATGTTCTAATTTTTTTTGTCTCTCACTAAACTCTTATACCCTGAGCAAAATTTCATGGATAATTTTTACCATCTTCTGACAACAAAATAGAGAAAATATGAAGTACTTTCATCTACCTACACAAGAAAGTAATGGCTGTAGAAGTGGAGTACTGCATACCAAATGCTCACATGAAATTGCTCATAATCATTCTCCCAGAATCATTAACATTTTGAATAATTAATAAATTCAAGAAAATTACAATCTGTTCAAAGACAATCCATGAAAAAAGCCTAAGACTGCCAAACAAGTTACTAATTGTAAATTACTGCTCTGTTGATGCAGTTACATTACACAAAATGAAGCAGTGAACCCTTTAAGAACCAAATGTTACACTACCTTTTCTAATGGGTGACAAACAGGTGAAATGAAGCACAGAGAGAGGACTAACAGAGGAGAAACCTTGCAGGGACAGGATATTATCCTCAACATATATCACATTTCCTATATTGGGAGTGCTGCAGTTCTTTCTAAGTAGAATAATAAAAAACTAGTAAGGTGACACCAGAGCAAGAGGGATGCTGAGACCTGAATGAGTGTCAGTATGAATTTTCATTAGGCACAGCTGGAAGGTCTTTTGTGTTGTGTAACCAAGTCTATGAAAATTAAACAGTGTGAAAACTGCTGACAAAACAACTGAGCTGCTTATACCAAAGGCAGCCCCACAGCTGGTGTACAGCAGCACACATCCCCACACAGACCAGTGGACACCAGTTGATTCAGAGGTCATCAAAGGCATTTTTTGAAAGAGCCTTCAGAGACTGAAAAATGGACAAAGTTTAAAATTGTCATAAAAATTGCAGGTTTCTAAACTGCTGCCAAATCCTTTCTTGCATATGAATGATAGACTTTAATGAAATGTGGCATTTTCTTCAATGCCACAATGTACAAAATCTTCAATGTACAAAAAATACCTTGAAATTAAATAAAGGTTATATCTGAGAAGCTTTCAAACTCCTGGTCTTTTGTTAATAAAATGTGAACACTAATCAGATGTTGCCTTTTAAGCGTCAGA
This sequence comes from Parus major, assembly GCF_001522545.3. Classification (NCBI taxonomy): domain Eukaryota; kingdom Metazoa; phylum Chordata; class Aves; order Passeriformes; family Paridae; genus Parus; species Parus major. Next base: position 31,155,928 of record NC_031773.1, on the reverse strand, counting down.
GCAGAGATTCCCATTCTTAAGGGTATTTTTACAATGCTTCGTCCTACTGTCAGATACGAAATCTGTCAATGAGTAATTGAATATGTCCTGGGATATTTTCAGTATGTTTTTATTTTTCAGATCTCTACATCATTTCTATAATTCACATTCCACTTTCCAGATGCACCTAGCTCTCCTCTCTGCACTGGCCTTATGCACCAGAAAATAGGTATTTGCAGAGGGGATCAGAGTGTTAGGACTGTCAAAGAGCCTCATTTTCTCTCCACTGTCTTGTGAAGCTACATCACTGTGAAGTTCATCTATTTCTGCTTAGAGAGGGGTGGATGGAGTAGAGAGGTGTTGAGGTGGTGGCTGCCCCCATTCCTTACATCTCTTCAGTGGCAGCAAACCCATCTCCCAAAGGCTGCTACCCTAATCTGGTTCATTTTAGGCTTGACAGTCCTTATGCCCTGGGAAATGTCCTGGCCCATGCTCAGATCACCATTCCTCCATTGTGCCTGTTTTGCTGAGATGTCATCAGTGCTCTGTGCTGTTTGACTAGCTCACAAAATAGGGTTAGACGTTCTTAGGACTCTGGTTCTGCTTCCAAATCTTTAAATCAAGTAAATTGACATTTTCGTTCCCAAAGCATACAAAATAATTTTTGTAGTGGACTTTACCCTTGACTAATAATATTGCACCTGAAGTAATTTCATCAGAACAGCATCAAATGCAGAAAACCCAAGAAAGATCCCTGGCTTTTTTCCCATCAAATATCAGTAGTTAATAATTTTATAGAAATTTGCTTTATTGTAAGATAAATGGCTTGTTCTTCCAAGGGAGGAGCATGCAAGAGTTATGCCTCCGGGTGAATGGAAACTCAAGTCACATCTTGGTGATCTTTACTCCTAATAGCTATGTCTGCACTATGGGACCAGAGGATCTACAGCCACACATCCATGCTTGTGCAACCAGAGCTCTTCCCAAAAGCTGACACTGGGCACTAAGGGATGGTCCACACCAGTGCAGGATGCCACCATACAGGCCTGGTGTTGTCCATATGTGCACCTCAGCAAGATACTGAGGATCACTCTGTACAGCAAGAGGGACAAAGCCAATGTACCTGTCCTTCATCTGGAAGCAGCAGTCATATAAGAAAGCAGGGAGAGATAAAGGTGTACATTAGAAGTTACCAAGTCAGAGATTCAAAGAGCTCCAGAAACCATCTTGGGCACTGAAGAAAGTACTACACACCCAGCAGGGCTTTAACATGGGTACTGGTTAATAAATTAATTAACTAACTTACTATTACTTGAAATTAAGAATTACCTTACTAGTTACCTGAATGAAGGCTGAGGGTGTTGGTGTTTTCAGCCTGGAGAAGAGAAGGCTGCAGACAGACTTTATAGTGGCCTTCTAGTACCTAAATGGGCCCTGCAAGACTGCTGGAGAGGGTCTTGTTACAGGGGCCTGTAGTGATAGGACAAGGGGCAGTGGCTTCAAACTGCATAAGAGTAGATTTAGATTAGATATAAGGAAGGAATTACTGACTGTGAGGATGGTGAGACACTAGCACAGGTTGCCCAGAGAAGCTGTGGTTGTCCCATACCTGGAACAGTTTGGGTAGGGTTGAATGGAGCTTTGAAAAACCTGGTCTAGTGGAAGGTGTCCCTGCCCATGGCATCAGGGTGAAACTAGATGAAGGATGTCCCTTCCAACCCAAACCATTCTGTGACTCTGTGATTCTGTGGCTATCTATATAAAGGAATCATCTTTGCCTCATAGCATTCTTGTTAACAACTTCCCCCAGCACCTGTCATCAGCAGAGAGTTGGTGTCTCCATGGCCCAGAGATAGTCGAGTGCTGTTGCTGGAGGCTCCAGGCCTAAATCGTTCCTGTCTGCATGTCTCACTGAAAGGGATTTTCCATTCTTCACTTGTCCCAAGCATTTAGCACAGAGATGATAAATACAAATAACCTTGAGGTAGTCATATATTCAACTGCTTCCTCACAAAAATATTTTTGTAGATTTGAATTTATAAGGAAGCAATTTACCAGTGTGTGATAAAGGGGGTATTGGCTTGTTGAAAAGAAGAAAATAACCAGGGTAAGAAACATTTTGTTCTGCTGTACATTTCTCTCTTCATACATTGCCAGGATATGTTAATGAGCAGTGAGTCATGAGTAGAGTTTCACTGGAATGAAAAATGGCAGAAATAGAACAGAAAGTACACCCTATCCTTTTAAGATCCCCCATCCCCAGAACTTCATTAATTAGGATTTGAATGTAAATTAATGTGATTATTGCAAATTAATGCTGGGAACCAATCCAACAGAATTGTCCAACAGATGTCACTGAGAATGCCAAGGCACATATACTTTTCTCCATATTGCCAGTGGGAGCCTCATCTTCATCCATGGCTCCCCAGTATGTGCAGGCTCCTGGAGAGGCATTTAGCATCATGCCTCCAGCAGCTTTGAGGCCTTAAGACATTGAAAGAATGAGGTGCAGCAATATTTAGGTTTATTCCAAATGTAGCAGACACATTTCTAATGGTGCTTGGATATAAGTATCCAGTAGGTGTTCCAGAAGATACTTGAAGTATCATCACCAGAAGTTATTCTCATTATTTGTGCTAAGATAGCAACAAGAGATCAGTGATTCAGGATGTCAGAGACTGTAGGAATAAATAGACAATCTGTTCTCTTAGCTTTCCCTCCTACAACAAATAAACAGTTCTGGGGTCATTGTATGAAGGTCACATTCTGTCTGCAAGGCCTGAGGAGACTGGGAAGTCCTACTGGACAGCTATTTGCTTGTCAAGCCCACAGTGTTAGAGCAGATCAGACTGGTTTAAAAATAGGCATCCCTGTTTCCAGAGCTCAGGTGTTTTCTTGAAAGTGTCACATTGATCCTTAAAGAGCCAGTAACACCTGAATTGTTCTTTGGGCCAACAGGAAAACAGGTTCTTTCCCTTTCCCTCTTACTCTGTTCATGACAATCTTTCTATTGCCAGAGAATCTTGACCTAGGTTATCACCTGATTTAAAAGGAACAAATGAAATTTTTAACTTCTTTATGCTGCCATATGCATGAGTTTTTGCTCAAATACATCACTGACAGGACAGTTAAGTAGTCTGAGTTTTCTGCAACACATCTTCCAAGTATGCTTATCGCCCTGTGAGGCACTCTCCTAAAAGTGTCTCAAACTAGATTTGTCACTGTCAGTTCTCTGACTACTTACATGGCATTTGATTTGGTCTAGTCAGGGCTCAGTCCCACAACTCTCTCTACTTCACCTACTATTCCCAATCTTTTGCACCTCAATGCCCCCACCTAAACTCTGTATTTTTTCATTCCTCCTCCTTTACCTATGCTTCCACCAACCAAGACCCTGTCCCTTGTCATTTGTGCAAGGCAGGCTGCAAGTCCTCAGGCCATAGTCCTGTCCTCATCCTGAGCCAGACCACATCTGGCATCCTGGACTAGAAGCACAATTGCAGGCTTCAAAGTGATGTGTGTGTGAGGCAACCACAGCCACCGTGGCAGCTCAGTGCTCTGTCTGTGCTGGTTTGCCAGTGGATGGAAGTGCTTGGGTCATGTCTCCTGAAATGACCACATGCAATGAGCTGGGAGAGATTGTGGCCACTGCTTGCCATACAAACATTTCATACAACACTTGAGCAAGGTGTAGAGTGATAGCTGGAAGAGCCACCAGCATGTAGTCTGTATTTCCTTGCCTTGATGTGATGAACATCTGGATGTGCTCTGAGAGGAGCTTCCGCTTCTTAACTCTATGTAGTGAATAGAGTCTCACCTCTTCCCACCTCTGAAGAGGCAGGCTGAGAAATCCTGCTCTGCAGCTGACCTACCGGTCACCAGCATGAACAATCTTATTAGCTCATAACAGATGGCCAATGAGAAACACAACAAAGCCAATGAAGCTTTACAGATCTCCAGGGAATTAACAGAATGGTGTGGAGAACCCTGCCAGTTTTGTTCCCTGTGCTGGATTCAGCAGATTTCTGATTGTGAGCAGCTGGTGGCATCAACATGTGGTGGCTGGTCCTTTGAGCAGGGCATAGCCTGACATGTGGCAGACCTGCATAACCTGCAGCTCACATCTTACTGGAGCTGCCAATCCCAGCTATGAGAACAGGGCTTGATCCCAGTGCCACACTATAACCAGGAATATTCTTCAGCCATCCTAGATAGGCATCTTTGGAACCTGGATTTCCAGACAAGATTCTGTTTGGAGACACAACTGAGAAAAACTAATAACTGAGGGAGCAGAGAAAGTCCAGTTATCTTATTTTGGTCTTTTCATACACTTCACCTGCAAGACTTGAATGTTAGATTCACGATTTTTGGGAGAGTTCAATCCCAAACTTTTGCAGAACTGTTTAGAAATTCACTAAAACCTGTGAAGAGAGACAAACTAGTTAAATGGCACACTCCAAAAGTCAGCTATTTGTTGTGACACAGGAAATGCAGATTATTTCAAGCTTGAGTTTGAAAGAATCTGCATGTCTTCATCAATGGCTTCACCATTTTGATCCTACAATTATCATTATTTTTGTGGTACTAGGGTGATAAAAATTATGAGCATGGCATGATGTGCTGTGTAGTGTGAACCAGACACCCATTAGCTGGTTTGTTGTTCTAATTCTCAGGCTCAGTGTTTCTAAGTTTGGTTATAGTCATGGATCATGATAGAATGCACACACTACAAAGCAACCTGAATTACAATAAATTTGAGTAAAGACTTTAACTACACTATTTCAAGTGTTTATTAATTAATATGCTTATCTAGTAGTTCTTTTTTTTTAATGTGCTCTTATTCTTCTGGCAGCAAGTGCAGTTTACTTGCATATGGAGTGAAAGACGATCACTGTCATCTAATATAAAAGCAAGTGAATGGTCTCCATCACCATAACAGCCAAACAGCCAATTTGGCTTGCAGTGGGACTGGGATAGAGCAATACACAGTGTAGCTCCAAAGTACACACTTAAATGCATGATGCAAAGCAGCAAGCACTGGGAATGCCACTCAGAGCCATTCGTATGCAAAACAACTACCCTCAGCCTTGTTCTTTCTTGCTGGATGCATGCAAGCAGATCCAGTCTCTCAGCATAACTCTGTTGTAATTCTCACCTGCATTGAAATAAGTGCAGGAAAATCAGTAAAGCTTGAGACTTTCTTGGGTTTCTAATACAGGAAGGTTTTCCCAGAAAAAATAACAGAAGCTCAATGAATCTAGGACCAACTCCCTTGCCAAATTTCAAGTTTCTCCTCTGAACTAAAGTATTACAAGTACTACAAGTACTTTATGATGGAAGAAGCAAAGTTTAAATAAATAGATAAATGCATGTTGTGTTTGGTACAAAATTCAGTCCCACTCCTCCCATAAAATTTATTTTTCATGTTCATGTAACATGTTTGTAACACCACCACCACCACCTTTAATTCCTTGTGTAACACAAGATCAACATTATTTTCAGACAGCTGTTTTTTTACTTTGCATTTTGCTTCAGAAGGAATTAGTATCTTTTACAGAGGTGCAATCCCTGTGCTTTTATAATGCTATTATCCAAAACACATTACAGAAGCAGACTCATCAGTTGAACAATCTTGGTCTCATAATATCTTTGTCAGTGTTGGAGAAAATTGTCTGGTTTATTAATGGCTGCTGTTTACCTTGAGTTTTTCTGTAGAAACAAAATAATGCAGCTCTATTGCTATCTCTGTGTCAATATAAAGTATATTTTCATGGAGATATTAAAGAAAAGGTGGTGTTCTTTATCATTTATTTTATCTCCACTATCAAGTCCCAGCTGAAGTAAGGACCTCAGTGTACTGGATTGTAACCACATAATAATATTTGTCTCCTATGTATTTTAACTACCTGTCATGTATTTTCCCTCTTGGAATATATACTGAAAAATACAAAATGAGGATGCATTCTGTAAGTCTAGTCAAAAGGGAGATGTTATTTATTTCAAAGGAATACAAAAAGAGTTTGCATCAAAGATATTTGTAGTTTCCTTTGTTATCACTTTATTTAGGCATATTTCTGATATTTTCATATTTGTATTAATCAGATTGGGACCAATTTCTATGGGAATAAAACACAAAAAACTTTGGATGAGAAATGCAGAAATGTTTGCTGGGTGTACAGTCATGTAACAATCAGGATTTGTTATAGAACTCTGGAGAGGGAATGCCTTGGGGATGGTAGCAAGGAAATTTATCTAAGGTTTTGAAGCACCGAGGTTGTATTTCAGATCAAGAAAAGCCAAGCCTACGTAATTTGTTTCCTTCTGTAGTGAAACAAAGTCTGTAAATTTAGCAATTTTTGTGAAGTTTTGTCATTTTGTAGGACTAATGGTTAAAATCATTTTTCTGGGAAAATGCCTAACCACATTCAAAAGAAAGTGAATCTTAAAGCCACACACTGGCACATTCAAGGAAAATTAAGTTTTAAATAAACCCAAGCAGATTAAATATACACTTGGACAAGAAAGGACTGTGACTTGCCCCAAACAGGCCAGCTACATGTGTGAGAAAACAAAGTTTCAACCTGAGAACTCTTGTCAGTCAACATCTAGGTGAAGGCAATTTGCAAAATAAAACAATCCAAGACATTTCACTAAACAGACTTGAGGAAATCATGATAAGCTCATAAAATTTTTTTGGGGGAAAAAAAAGAGAAAGGCTTTATCTGTCACAAAATATACAGCTGCTATTCCTTCTAATGCCTTGGAAATAAAGTAGTTTCATTTACAAGATATTGAGGATATCGTTAAGCTCTCTTCTGGAACAGAAGTTGCTCTTCCTCAGCTCATTTGACTGTTTCTGTACTGTAATTTAGGAATTCCAACACAAATATTTAACCATAAGGAAATGTTGCAAGAAAAATATGATTTGTGTACAAAAATGCTTCAATTTAAAATAGAAGCAGTCCTCCTTTGACAAGGTTAAATGCAACTTTTAACACTCTAAAGATGCCAGCAGATAAAACACAGAAATAGAAAGCAGAGAGCCAAAAGACACATATGGAGTTAACAATGCTCTTTAAAAACTCAGCAGAGGGGGCTGGCGTTCTCACACATGGGAGAGCCTTCGGCAAGCCCTGCAGGGAATGGGTCTACAGCTCAGGCTTCTAGAATGGGAAGCAGCAGCTTCTTTGCCCTGCTGTCTTGGTTTTGGCTGGGACAGAGTGGATTTTTTTTCCTAGTAGCTGGTACAGTGCTGTGTTTTGGATGTAGTATGAGAATAATGTTGGTAACACACTTCGTTGTTAAGTAGTGCTTACTTAAGGACTTTTCATTTTTCTGTGCTCTGCCGACAAACAGGTGCACATGAAGATGGGAGGGAGCATGGCCAGGATGGATGACTTGGACTGGCAAAAGGGATATTCCATACCACAGAACATCAAAATCAGTATACAAACCAAGAGGAACTGGCTGGGAAGGGTGCTCACTGTAAAGGGATGGGCTGAGCATCAGTCCCATGGGTGGTGAGAAATTGGATTATGCATCATTTGTTTCTCTTGTCTTTTATTATTCTCTTTTCTTATCTGCTTTTTCATTACTGTTGTTATTAGAATTATTTTTATTATATTTTATTTTACTTCAGTTATTAAACTGCTCTTATCTCAACTAATGGATTTTACCTTCTTCTGATGCTCATTCCTGTCCCACCAGGGATAAGGAAGGAGAGATATGGCTCACTGTATTTGGGCCAGAACTCCCCGGGCTGTATTCTGACCTCTGCTCTTCACCTTTCAAGTTCTTTGCATCTCAGCAGGACATGGTTTAGCATTCAGCTGGCTGACTTAGTCTGAAGTCTAAACACAGTTGCAAGAAATGGTTGACACCTTTTGATCTCAAAAGTGTTCTTTGTAATTACAGCTAAGTGATCTCCTTTCCACTCTGGGGGGATGCAAGTGTATCTATAAGTGTATCCAGGACAGACCCAGTCATCCTGCCCAAACTGGAAACCTCTTCTGCTTGAATTCAGGTGTTTTATAGTGTCATATACCATCTAGAAAAGCTTGAGGTGTTTTATATTAACTATGTGTGCAGGAATATAAATGCATGTGCATAATACAGCTTTCTAGCTTTCCTGCAGAGATAATTCTTTCCCTGTAGAGAATAAGCAGAAACCTTGGGGTAGCTTTGTTTTCCCTTACACAACATTAAAGCATCACTATTCAGATTGAATTTTAGTGTGAATCACAAGATCATGTTGATGTTTCAGAATGTAAGCGCAGAATTCCCTTTTGGCTTTAATGGCAGTTATGAAAGAAATCAAAAGAACTTATTCAAATTTAAAATGTGGTAATATGTTACCTTCTAGCTATTTTTAAATTTTTTATTTTATTTCTGCAAAAGGAAAATGCAGTCTGAAGAGATTTACATTTAAAAAATCAAAAGATCCACCACTCTGTAGGAGATTCTCACATTAAGTTTCTCTGTATTATAAAGGCAACAGTTTTCTGCATTGTTTTTGTTGTTGTTACAGAATTAATAATTAATCTCTATTTTTTTGAGAGTATTCTGAGTTTACATGCACTCTTTATTATACAAGATATGAGACTACTGTGATAATGGCTTGAAGTGATATGCAGAAACACTGAGAACTTGTTTGGGAAGAGACTGAAGAGGAGGAACACATGTGACGCATATAAAAATGTATTGAGCATTGTGTTTCTACAAAAGATAACTGTCTACAAGCCTGAGAAGCACAAGCTGCTGTGATCTCATGTTCTCTTTCACAGAACCCCCATGCTGGCTTTGCATCTGGGTGGTGTGGAAGAAAGCAAAGGTCACCCTGGTTCTCAAAAAGTGCAAGAAGGAAGACCTGGGGAGCTACTGGCCAGTCAGCCTCACCTCAGTCCCTGGAAAGGTTATGGAGTGCCTCAATCTGGAGGCCATGTCTACCCACAGGAATGACAAAAAAGGGATCAGGAGCATTCAGCACAGATTCACTCAAGGTAAATCATGCTTGACCAGCCTGATGACCTTCTACAATGAAACAACTCCCTGAATGGATGAGGGGAGAGCAGTGAGTATTGTCTGCCTCAACTTCAGCAAGGCTTTTGACAGCATCTTTCACAATATCCTTACAGGCAAACTCAGGAAGTGTGGACTGGATGAGTGGACAGTGAGGTGGATTGAGAACTGGCTGAACAGCAGGTGTCAGGCCTAGTGAGGCCACATCTGGAGTATTCTCTTCAGTTTTGGGCTACTTATTACAAGCAAGACATGGAGCTCCTGGAGTGGGTCAAGTGGAAGGCTACAAAGATGACTGAGGGACTGGACCATCTCTCTTCTGAGGACAGGCTGAGGGAACTGGGACTGCTCAGCCTTAAGAAGAGATGACTGAGAGGGGACCTTGCCAATGTCTATCAGTAGGTGAAGGGAGGGCGTCAAGATGATGAACCCAGGCTCTTCTAGGTGATACTAAGCAATAGGACAAGAGACAACAGGCAGAAACTGATGCACCTAGAGTTCCACCTGAATATGAGGAAGAACTTCTTAACTGTGTGAGTGACCACACACTGGAACAGGTTGCCCAGAGAGGCTGTGGAGTCTCCCTCACTGCAGATACTCAAGAACTGTCTGGATGCAGTCCTGTGCAATGTGCTCTGGGATGACCCTGCCTGAGCATGGAGGTTGGACCACATGACCCACTGTGATCCCTTCCAACTTTGCCCATTCTGTGATTCTGTGACTTCATTGAAGTAGGTCTGGCTGAGAGTGCTTCAGTTTACCTAGGGAGAAACAATGGGCTTCAGTGCAGGTTGTAACGAGATTCCAAAACTAACACTGGATTTTTCCTCTGGAAACTCTGTTGTGCAAACACTCGCATTATTTCATTTCACTGTGACCATGACTGTTACCCAAGCTATCAAAACTAAAACCACATGCATGGCAGCTTGCCTTTACTGGTATCATTTGTATAATGATTATTGCCAAAAAAAGGACAGAAAATATGATTATGTGCTAATCCTGACAGTGTTGGTACAATATGGTTATGTGCTTATATGCCAATGTTGGCACATCACAAATATTGCATGGGTGAGCAATTCTGGCTCAGTTCATACGTTATCAGTTTATATGATATCAAGTTATCATATAAAAATTAATTAGGCATATGAATTCCTGCAGTAATACTATTATGATACATTAAGTTTCTTTTTCTGAATCAGTGCTCAAGATACAACTGATGATGTGTATGTTAGGAAACAACAAAAAAAGATGAGTGTTGAAGGCAGCAATATGAGCCCCTAGTTTTGATGAATTTTAATCACCAGGACTTTTTTCAAAAATTGCTATTTAATCAGAAATTCACAATCAAATGCTTACCTCCAGATCTAAAATATAGCTATGGGTATCTGGCAGAAATGCACCGCCTTTCAAGAGCTGCTAAGCACACAACTTTGCTGAAACTAAAAGGTGGCTGAAGCCAAATGGAAGAACTTTCTAAAAAACAGGTTTACTTTCTTTGGCAGCTTCAGAAGCAGTTGGAAACAAATTCTAACCCTTTAGCTTCTTATGGCTGTATTTTGCAGAATAACAGCATCAAGGGGTCTTAAATTGCTATGAATTTCCTACATCAAGATCTTCACAACTCTAAAATTACAGGAAATGTTGTTTAAATCATTAGCATTTACTAAAACCTAGTAAATCACCCTTTATTCATGAAATCAGTCATTCCCAAACTTCTTTTTCACCAAGAACTGCGTTCTTTACTGAAACCTTATTATGAAACAAATAAGGGCATTGTGATACTATGATAATAGTCTGAAATTATAATAATCTTTATTACTGAACTAATGTCTTTATAATTGCTGGATGCCTTTTCCACTTCAACCCTCCCCATCTTAAAATCTCAACCATTTTCCCATGTGTGGTAGCCTTTATCCCACACAAACCACTTCTCACTGTGTCTTAAACATCTAATTTCTTCCCCAGGAGAGGCAGAGATTTGTTTCCTGTTTCCATTCCTGGGAAGATTTCTAGTCATTTGCAAGTCTGTGCTCAGGGAAGAAACCCTGCCTTGAGACAAGGTCTTCCACATGAAATTGGCGGGGCATGGTCACTACTCTGCTTGGGTGAGCTCCCTGCGCACTCATGGAGAGGGACAGCAAGCTGCAGTGCCAAACACCAGTTTCAGTCCCTTGTTAAAAAGAAATACCTGGATCTGGATTTTCACTGGATGGTTTTAGGACATTGAATAAAATGATAATTGTATGTGTAAGCTACAATCCCATGACAAAAAATCCCTTGTGAGGAGCATATGAGAACAACCTGGAAAACATGGGAAACTTAACAGCGTTGTCACTGTTTTCCTTAAACATGATTATTTACACTCAGGGCATGGCTGGGTTTGACAGAAAGCACTAAGGGATCAAACCTCCCTGAGAATCTTCTCTCAAAGAGCTTCATCCTTGAAATCTTGCTACATTAGCGTAGCTGCCAACAGGGTTGGAGAGATGCCTGCTTATCAGCATTTTTAAATGCTTCCCATGCAGTTTATACAAGCCTTTCCAACCAGCTTTGAATTTCAGGCTTCATCAGATTTAATGGAACATCGCGGATGGGTTTGCGGTGTCAACACTTTTCTTTGGTCTGTTCTTGAGCTGCACACTCTCTCCCTGCTATCACAACAGGGAACTCTGTCACCCTGACTTTCAGGCCCACATCTCCCCCTAACTGCTGCTGAAACAGAGGTCTGCCCAGCAGGGTTATTTTGAGCACTGTCAGGGGAAATATCTCACCGTGCTCCTCACCAACACAAACCCTTTATTGTTAAATAAATAATGCGTAAATATAGAAAACATATTTGCAGATTTTTCTTAATCAAGGGTCTTATTAAGGAACTGTAATTTCCTGTAGTTAAGTTCTTTTGTAAAATTGCAAATGGAGATCTAATGAAATCTATGGAGGAAACATATTTTTGGTTTGGGATAGCAAAGCGCAGGCACAAAGGACCAAGGACAAGAGGATAGATGTGACCATGGTTCCTATTTTTTGACTCAGGATGGATTTGTGAGGGCTGGAGCTTCTAAACCCAGGCTGAGCAACTCCCAGAACTTTCCCGTCATGTTCACTGCCAGTCCTACACTGTACTGGGCAGAAGGCATCAAGCAGCAGCAGGATTACTTTATTCTTGTCTTCAGGGAGATCAAAGTCAGTTTTCCTGAGGCTGGTGACAAATTTTGGACTAGCCACGGGGTACCATGACCGCAGCGCATCCTCGGAGGCTGAAGGATTGTGCCAGCCATGGGCAGCGAGCCCTTGGCACCTCCCTGCTTCAGGCAGTACTTTAGGAAAAAACTCAAATGGAGAGTAAGGGAGTGTGAAAACACGGAACAAAAGGAAATGCCCCGCAGCACAGTGAGAACTGTTTTCAGACGCTAAGCTGAAAAACAATTGGCAGCAACCAGAACTAGGTTATGGCATGCTAATTATTTACTCTCATTACCTGAATGTAGGTGCATGTATTCCTCTCAAAAGGAGTTCCAGCCCCATAGAAATAACTAAAGATTTTTTTAAAAATCCTTTAAATTAAAAACCAAAACACTGTTGATTCAGATGCACAATCACAAATAATTAATTTTCCAGAAGATCAGCATGTTTATTCTATGTCAGCTCTTTGGTGAAGATCATATTTCTTGCCTTATTGCTTTAAATCTGTTTAAAAGTATCTTTTCTATTGGGTTTCTTAGGTTGTTACAGACAATAGTTGAAAGACCATGACCCACAAAAGCCAGAGGTTAATTTGATTTTCAGATATGTCAGCTGGAGCATGCAGAAGGTCGTGCAGATTGCCTATTGTTGTGGCATTGTGTTTGCTTAGGACATTTCCTGTGGCTGCCTTGGCTGTGGAAGCAGAGATGTTCAGACAGTCCTGTTTGAACTTTTTCCCCATCAGCTCATTCCAGAACTGAACTGACTTCCCCACTGCAGACTTTTCAGTGCTTAGTGTTTGTTGTTTCGTTTTTTTCCTTTTTGAGAAGAAGCCTGGTCTCCGTGATCTTGGAAGATCCTTCAAGTTAGCCTGGGTGCTGCATTACAGCACAATTGAAATGAGTCCAGCTCTCAACCAATGAAGCTCCTGAGCGTTGCTGTACTCAGGATGGCCCTTACTGGCACATGGTTAATGCTCTCACATGTCTGTCCCTTGACTGGCAGCACTGTAGTACTGAACTAAGTCCTGGGTTTTCATCACTAAATCAGTCCAAATTGGAAGAAATGAAGCAGATATAGTGGTTACATTCTTGTGCCTTTAGGAAGAAGCATGAAGAGAATTATTCCATTATTATTATTATTATTATTACAATTACTACTGCTACTAATGCTACTTTTTTTAAAACTCACTCTGCAGGAGATTTTCAAAAGACATAGCTTCTAAACATTAAAAAAGAAGTAAAAACCAAAGGCAAATCAGTCCCAAAACCCTTCCATAAATAAAACATGGTGAGGAAGAATTAATTTAAATAAAACTGTCATGACCATTAATAAAAGATAACTTTAACTGTTAACTTTAACTGTTTTATAACTCAAGTTATAAAACAAGAGCAGGGGTGAAAAAGAGCCATGTGCTTGTCCAGACTTAATTGCTTTAGGTCCCACACTACTGACACAGGGTTTCGCAGAAAAAGAAGCAGATACAAGAGACCTTTGAAGGATGCTGTAGAAGAATGAATAAAAGTTACAGTATATTGTTTCACAACTAAACCAGAAGAGCCTTTTTTTTTTTTTTATTCTAATACACCTCAGTAAATATTTACATACTCACTTTTACCTCTTCATCAAACTTTTGGAAGTGGTAACAAATTCTAAATCCTCTCGTTGTTGTTGCTGTTGTTTTTGTTGTCTATTGACAAGGTTCCATATATTAGTTCTACCAGTCTGAATGACAGTAAATTTATATCAGAATGTCATGTATTTGGGAAAGCAGATAATCAGACTGACTGTACAGGGCCACAGACACCTCATGACCAATGCTGGAAAGAACATAAAAAAGGAATGAGAAAAACAGTTCCTATATTCCTGCTTACAGAAGATGTGCAGAAATCTAAGAGCTAAATGCAAAAGTAATATAATTTCTTTAGCTTTCTCTGCCATCATTCATTCTAGCTGCAACTGTGATTTATGAAAACATAACACATCTGGTAAACTCAGCCTGAAGTCTAGGAGCCTGGAGTTTTGACAACTTGCTCAAATATCCTACTTCCTTCTATGGCAAAACAATCTGAGAATGAGTACCACATAGGGCACCTGGGATTTCATATGTCCAAGCTGATATTCAAACCTTCAAGTTCTGCCAGAATTGTTAATTTAATTAATAAAAAAAAATTAAAAATAAAAAAAAAAGTACTGCCTAGCTCTAAGCATGGTAGTTAAGGCTTGATCATGCTGCCAACAAAACCATGGCTGATAAGCATATGAAAGCCAGTGCCTGGCTGGCCTGAACTGCAAGAAGGCTTGTGCAGCAGAAGCCACAGCCCAAATGTAGGGAGAGAATCTTTATTCATGTTCACCATCTGCTCCTAAGCCACCAGCAGCAGACAAGAAGCCCCTCATCCACCCATCCTGCTTAATCTTGAGACATCCCCATCTAAGGAGTGTCTGCAGTGAGGGCAGTGGCAGGTTAAAATTCCCCTCCATGTGGCACATACAAATCACTTCCCTGCATGTTTAACCCATGTTTAATCCAGGCACCAGTCAAGACTGTCCTGTGTTCTGAAACATGCTCCTACTTGATCTGAAATGTTGAGGTAATTGAAATACATGTCCCTGTACTCAGTCAAGCTTTTAGTACTGTCCCCCTCCCCTATAAACACTTACATGTCCTTTTACCTGCTTATTTTCCTGTTGTCTCTACATTTAAAACTATCTGATTACTTTCAGCTTTTTTTTGCTGAGACTGTCAACAAAAGTGTTGCCACTGCTGACATTTTGAAGCATCTCACAACATCGTCAGGGCAAGGTGTTCTTTTACAAGAGCCAGGGCAAAGGAGCCCCAGAGAGCATACAATCATCTTGCTCCACCTCCCCTATGAAAAGCTGCCAACAGAAGCACATAAACAAACTAATCCCTATTCCATCCCATTATTAGCAGATTTAGCTACAGGCATTCAAAAGGCCTAATGGAGGCTCAAAAGGATAATGGAAAGTAAGAAGAGCCTGTAGAAGCAAAATCATAATGATGATGCTTATTGTGAAATTAGAAAATTATTTTCAGGATATTTGCAGATAGATTCTTGTAGAAAAAGTCATTCTGTAGCCTTTGGCAAACGTGACACTTGCAGGCTTATGGGCAGCTTATGTTGAAGTATTTATTTATATTTATATAGATTGCAAGAAGTGTTTTGATTTTGTGACACCTTTTGCTATGATTGCTAGTCAATTAAGATCTTTCCTCAGAGCCTTTTTTATGCCCAGGTATGTAAATGAAGGCTGCTTTCATGCAGCTCATAATGTTGCATTTATTAGTCCTCCGCTGTGAGGAGGGATATGAGCCCACTTTTCTGGCATGAATACTTTCCCCACTTAGCTGGACAACATACTTTTGCGTAAAGACAGGGCTATGACAGGCCTTCTCTTCATATCACCTCCAAAATACTTCTGGGAAGGTGCAGAAGGAATGAGTCTGCAAAAGCAGGAGGGGGAGGCTCTGTGGGAAAATGGGGCTCCAGGACCCTAGCCCCTGATTTGTTAAAGCCATCCTGATTCAGTACAACTGTTGTGCTCTGAAAATACCTTCTCAGTTAAGTCCTACTGGCGAGAAAATTTCCAGTTTTCGAATCCCTAAAGGTATAGGGTTTTAGCCATTCAGCATGGCCAAGAACAAAGGTAATTCTCCACATATGTCGAGGTAAGAGTGGGGCAGACAACTTCCAGCTCCTGTTCCTGCCTGCCATCCCAGGTCTCCTGATGTGTCCATCCATGTTGCATATTAGCACAAAACACATGTGTACTACTCATTTCACACTAGTTGAAAAGAGACTTGGTATACTTGCTTGCCCTTCCCGTGTCCCCAAACCACAGAGTGCTTCAGCAGGTCTCTGGTACCTGCAATACTCAGAGGACAACCTGCAGATGAAGAACACCAGGCCATGAAAGCTAAATCCAGCTATAGTCCCTGTAGCCTGACAAAGCAAAAATACTTTTGGGTTTTAGTCACCTTGCGGTTAGGATGGCAGTAGAAAAAAGAATATTTCACCCTAAATTTCATATACAAGGGCTTGGCCCTGATAACATTTTGTGGATTTCAACTCTTTGGATAGCAGCCTTCATTTGGACTACCCAGCTCATGCTCTGTGGGGGACTGGATTGGAGCACAAAGCCTTGGGACCATCATGCTAATCATGTTCTGATGGAGATGCTCTCTCTGAGCTTCAGTTGCAGAAGTCTCTCAAAAGGAAATCCATGTATGAAATTAATATTGACTAGAGGATGGTGCAGTAAATATCAAGCATAGCAGAGGAAATACATCACTTCAAGTATTGCTAACATTCATTTATTTGTAAGCTTAATTGGTGCTTCTGCATGCAAACTGGCAAGAACACCAACAGCTTCCATCTCATCAGCTCTGATAAGCCTGGAAATGCTGGGGGTTGCTGCAGGCAGAGATTGGGTACTGCAGGAAGTAGGATTGATGTCTTAATAAGGGGCATTTTGTCCTCCACATCACTATGATGCTTCAGGCACTGTGCTTCTGAAGGGCCTTTCTCTAGAGATAAAGAGCTTCCTCATGCTAATTAAAGGTTGCACAGTCCTTTTGAAAAGGTAAGAATAACTTCATTGATCACCACATGATGTGGTAATCCTCCTGAGCAGAATCATATGCAAAAATAAGACTTTCAGTGTTTTTTGTATGGGGAATTAACAGAGAAGTGCAACCAATTCTTCTGTTAAAGCTATTTTTCCCCCTGCATATACAGCTTCATCCCATAATGTCAGGCACCTATTCTGACACGCTCTCCAAATTTGTTCAGCAGCTCAGTTCACACCTGTGGATATTGACTACATCTGTGATAACATGACCTAGAAGTTCAAACCTGCAGAAATGGTACATTCATCTCACATCAGACCTATTTCTTCTCTCACCAAGGTCTTTGGGAGCTTTTATTGCCTTTATTCAGAGCATGAAAAGCATAGGAAAAAACTCTTCAAGTAATCAAGCAACATAAGGTATAAACAAGATACAAGCTAATGACAGTTACATTGTTGAAATAAATACCACATTATTATGAGGAGCCCCATGCATTGCCATATTATGCAAAAGAAACAAAAAAGGGCCTGCACCAGAAATATTTTTTATTATCAGAAATATTTTAAACACATTGAGTGAACGCACTTTCACTGGATACACTTCCAGCTAATCTACGTAGCATACTTCTCTATTCAAGTACTCACAAGCTAGAACCAGAATCTTTACAGCCAGCTGGATATCTCATTTTGCCAGCTTTTTCTTTATTTAAAGTGAATTTTCTTATAGTTGTCTAAAAACGTAGCTACAAAGGCAAAAACAAGGCACGAGGAAATGGAATGTAGCTGCGTCAAGGTATGGTCAGACTGGACATTAGGAAAAGTTCTCACTGATAGTGTGTTTGATCACTGCAACAGGCTCTCCAGGGAACTGGTCATGGCATCAAGCCTATCAGAAGTCAAGAAGCATCTGGACAATGCTCTTAGCCACATGGTTTAGCTTTAGGTTGTACTGCAAGGAGCAGGGAGTTGGACTCCATGATCCCTATGGAGGATCCTTTCCAATTTGAGATATTCTAAGATTCTATACAAAAATAATACCTACAGAAATGTTATGATGGCCCTAAGAATCTTTTTCTGACTGTATTTGTCTGCTTTCCTCCCGGCTTTGTGGAATAAGTTGATAGCTGGAGGGCAGGACTACAACTCAGAGGGATCTCAGCAGCCTGGAGGAATGAGCTGACAGGAACTTGCTGGGAGTTTAGCAAGAACATGTGCAATGTCACCTGGCTGGGGAAACCCATGCAGAGGGCTGACAGTCAAGAAGACATGTTCAAAGCAGAAAGCCTGAGGATCCTGGCAGGCAATAAAGTGAGTGTCAGTCACCAATGTGCCTTTGAAGTGATGGAAGTTAAACATGTATTGGGGTGTATCAGCAATAGTCATGAGAAGTGATCACACCCCTCTGAATGGCACTTATGAGAAGATTGTCCAGTTTGGGGCTCCCCAGCTGACCTACCAGAGGGAGCCCAGCAGTGGGCCACCAAAGTTCTGCAGGAAGATGCTGAGATAAATGGATTTGTTCAGCTTTTAGAAGGCAGGGCTGAGGTGAAGAAACCTTACTTCTGCCTTTAACTACCTAATAAGAGGTAGTTAACAGGGAAGAAAGAATCTCAGAGGAATTCTCAAAGGTGAAGGGTAATAACGAGCAACAGACACAAACTGCAATAGAAATCCCAAACAGATGGCAGGGGAAAAAAAAATTAATGAATGGGTGGTTGAATATTGGAACTAGTGCCCAGAGAGGCTGTGGTATCCCCATCCTTGAAAATCTATCCTTGGAAATACTGGAAACTTGACAAGTTTCTGGAGAATATAACATAACTTTAAAGTTGACCCTGCTTTGAAAAGGAGCTGGAGGACATGATCTTGAGAAGCTATCTCCAATCAGAATTATTTTATGCATAAAAGTTTACTGCGTTCTTTGTGTAAATCTGTTTTCATTATGATTAAAATTATTGAGTTTGTTGAATGCTGAATATGATTCATGGCAGGGTGGCATAACTCAGATGCTTCAAAGAGCTCATATGAATGTGCTTCTGGCCCACACACAGCTTCACTCCCTGGCATGGTTACCCATTCAGAGAGAAAAGTAGATTTACTCCAATGTCACAAATAAGTTAACATGTAAAAAAACCTCCAAACTGTCATATTTCCTTTGCATTAGTCATGGGATTGCAGAAGGACAGAGTCAATTTTCAAACATTTACATAGAGAATTCATCCTCCAAATTTTACTGGAAATCAATATCCAAGCCTTTAAAGGTCTAGCTGCCACCAAGAAAAATGTCTGGCTTGGACCAGGTGGACCACAGGCTGGGAGATATGGGGAACTCGTTGAGCCCTGCAGGGACTGATTATTACTTCCTTTGAGAAGTGAGGCTTCACTTCTGACTCACAAATGAACATGATCCTCTTTCCCAAAGAACTGAAATCAAGGCATCTCTCTGTACTTTTCAGTATGAAGAGGCCATATCCCTCCTGTTGTACTATTGTATCCTTAAAGCATTCTTGTACCAGAGATAAGCATCCATAGAACTTCAAACAGTGCACAGATCTGTTTTGAGTGGTGAGCTACTAAGCTGTCTCCCCATATGTCTCATCTGGGCTTTTCCTTGTCATCTAGCAGAGATAATAATTCAAACTGTAACACATTCCTTCACATTTCTCCCTCATGTTTTGTGCAGAATAGCGACTGCAGTATGGGGCCAGAGAACAAACACAGTGTTCTCTCTGAATTTTAGTCAATGATATTTTTCAATTTCTTTAGGTCCAATAAACTGCAAAGTCTAGTATGTTGGCACAGCTTCTCCAGAAGTACCATTCATAACCTGTGATGGATACAGGGATACAGATCAACTGCTGCTGCTGTCCCTCTTTTCACACCTCCCTTCTCTGGGTGGGAGGCCCTATAAGCATTAGTGAGGCAAAAGAGTGCTGGAGTACCTGTTAGATGAAAAAAGAGAAGCCATCCAGCAGACAAAAGATAGTATAAAGAGATTATCTTGGGTGGAAGAAACTGGGAATAAACCAAGAGAGGTTTACTGTTCTTCAGAATACTTATAATATCAACCCTGGAAATGACTATACAAGAGATAAGAAAAAATAAACACCTTGTCCTAAAGGAAAGGTGTCTGTTATGCTTAATATGAAGTAGATATATTTCCATTTCTATTTTAGAAGGCACTTAACATGCTCTTAGCATCTCTGTTCTCTAATATACTTTTGGCTCTCTAGACTTTATTGGTAGACAGTTTTATCATAAAAACTGGTGAGTATCACAACAGTTTTACATTTCTTATGTCTGTATGTAAGGAACCTGGAGCAAACATAGGCATTGTTTGAAGTCAGTTCTCAGGATATTTTTTAATAATCAGAAACTGAGCAAGCTCACAAGACTAATTCTTCAAATCTCTGTAACTGTGTGCTCAGTTTCATGGCAGCCAGTTTCTAGTATGAGCCAGCAAGATGACGGCTGATCATCCCCACTGCATGTATGCCATGTATGATAACTAACCAGCTTTCTCCTGCAAGTTCTAGTGCTGCACTACCATTTCAGAGGTCATTGCCTTTCAGTGAGCCTTACAGCTCTCGGGGGGGTTGCAGAATCACAGGGCTCAGACAGTCTTGCTTCAGAGGTCAGACTTCCTATATGCTCCTGCTCCATTCCAACGTTTTCTTAAAGCTTGGCACACCGAGATCTGCAACCCTTCCACACATCTGGGTGACCACCACATGGAAGAGACCTCCCAGTTGATTTTTTTTTAATCGTGAAAGAGTATGACATGGTCAAAATTACATAACAAAAGAAGAAGAGGTTAAAACATCTGTGTCCGCAAATTCGAGTGTTTTTGGCCAGTCCTTTCACTTTTGCTGCATGGCAGCATCCGAAATGTCCTGCGGTGAGCGGAGCAGCCGGGGGCTGCCACTCCGTCACCGCTGGCCGGCGGACGAGCATGGCCCCGGCAGGCAGGGGGAAAGAAACCACGGCAGGCCGGCAGCAGGGCTTTCGGCCACTGCCCCAGGTTCTTTTTTTCTAACAAATGGCTTCCTGGGGAAAATATCCTTGGCGTGTTTGAGCAGGAGAAACCACGTAAACCCTCCAAGCGGCCGTCTTGTCCCGCAGGATCAGCGGGCTCTGCCGGGGCTGGGACGGCGCTGGCTCAGCCCAGGGGCAGCAGGGACAGCGCACCGCGGGCGGCGATCTCCAGCCCCGGCGATGGAACCCCGAGCGACTCCGAGGGCACGGCCTCCCGGGCGGCTCATCCCGGAGGCGGCGGCGGGCACGGCCGCATCGCTGCGGGAGCGGGAGCGGGGGCGGCCCCGCCGGCCGCAGGCTCCGCCCGCCGCGCACCTGCCGCGGGCCGGCCCCCGGCGCGGGTGGGCGGGCGGGGGCGGCGGCCGCCCGTGCCCGGCGTGTGCCAGGAGCCCGCCGGTGCCGCAGGAGGAGCAGGAAGCGCCCGGGCGAATCCAGCCGCGCTATCACATGACTCAGCAGCCGCTGCCGCCGGGCTGAGTTCACCCAGCGCCGCGCCGGGAGGGGGGAAACCTGCAATGAGGCCTCGGCCCCGCGGCTGCCCCTGAGCCCGCCGTCCTCTCGCCCGGCTCCGCGCGGCCCGGCGCCCCCATTGCGGGAGCGCGGCGGGGGCTGCCGGAGCCGCCTCGGCAGCGCTGCCCGCCGGCGCGCCCCGCTCCCCGCCCTGCGCGGCGGCCTCGGCGCTGCCGCCGCCGGCGGGGGTACTATGCTCACGCGGGTGAAGTCCGCCGTGGCCAATTTCATGGGCGGCATCATGGCTGGCAGCGCGGGCGCCGACCACGGCAGCGGCGCGGACTTGCCCCTCCGCTTCCCCTACGGGAGACCCGAGTTCCTGGGACTGTCCCCGGACGAGGTGGAGTGCTCGGCCGACCACATCGCCCGCCCCATCCTCATCCTCAGCAAGGACACCCGGCGCCTGCCCTGGACCACGGGCTACGCGGAGTGAGTACGCCGCGGCTCGCAGGTGGAGCGCGGCCGAGCCCGCTGGCCGCGCAGGGCGGCGATGCCGGGGCAGCCCCCGGCGGGTGCCCGCGCTGCCGGAGGCGGGGGGAGCGCAGCCCCGGGCCTGCGCGGCGCCGCGGGCAGCGGGAGCGGAGGGGGGAAGGTGCCGGGGGAGGGAGCGGCATCCCCGGCGCCGCGTGTCCGGCCCTGGCCGCGGCTCCCTGCCTGGGTGGTTCCCTCCTGGGAGCCCGAAGAGGCAGACGGTCAGTTGCCCTTGAAAGCCCCCGCGGGAGTGGCCGATACCCGGATCGGCGAAGGATGGCTAGGGGCAGCGCCGGGCTCCCCTGCCCGTAGTGACGGGTCCGGGACCGAGGATGGAGAACCCGCCGGTGAACAGCGGTCTCGGTCCTTGACCCTGGAATACAAAGGGCTTTTGGTAGGAAACACAGGTTTGGTTTGTGCCTGTGTAAATTCTTCTTGCTGCCCGTGAATGGTGAAATGTGTGGGGTTTGGAACACCTTCCTGTGGACCTGACAGCCGTTGTGCTCGCTGGTGGTGACTGGTCACATATCTCTCTCTCAAAGTGCTTTCTAGTTTGGGGAGATGCTTGAGGACCACAGGTTCCAAACCGAAAGAAAAAAAAAAATCCGTTGGCTAGCCCCCAAACTGGGCTTTCCAAATGGTTTGTTGCCCTGACTTACTCATATAATGGTATTTACTTTAGAGGGTGTCTGATCAGGACCTGGTTGTAGACTTGGCAGCCAGGCAAAAGGCAGTGTTCCCTTGGATGCATCCAGCTGGCAGTGGGAGTAGCTGCAGAGGCAAGGCATGTCCTTGCACTTGATGCCTTTATCGGTAGGCACATTGTTTTCCTTGAGGATTCTGGGTGCAGGATTCAGTATTTGGTTTCTTTCTGTTACTGCTTCTAAGTCTTGAGCATGTCTGGCTATCCGTGTTGCTACCAACTCAGAGATTAATGAAGTTACTAAATTAGCCCTTCCAGACTACAAGTCGTCTCTTCAGACATACATGAGTTCCCAAAAAAACTCCAGCAAAAACTACAGTGAAGGTTTCACATTGTTAATGAGCAATCACTAGCTTTATTTAAAAGGTTGTTACATCATTGGGGATGCTGAAATAGGAGAATTAAAGAGAGATTTAAAGAATTTTAAATTGGATTGTTCTCCTCAGATAAATAAAGTATTGAATAGGTTACTGGGTAAATTCCCTATAAACTGTAAATTTAAATATTTAAAAATAAGCTCTAATTGTTCTGCCACTATATTAGTCCCTTAAAAAGCACTTCATTACCGAAATAAGTACATGCTGCTATTTTCAGCTTAGGCGAAGTTCTGTGGCTTTCAGCAAGTAACTGTAATTGCAAGTTGGTGACGAAGTGGAAGGGAGGTTCTCCAGCTCCCAGGTGTGTGCATCCCATGAGCTTCACTTGACACTGCCAGAGCAGAAAAATGTTGCTGCTGGAGAGTGAAGGTTTCATTGACCCTGTCGATGAAACCTGATGGAAGAGAGCATTTGGAGATAAAGTAAACGCCTTTGGTGGTCATGAAAGCAGAACATACCAGGATTGTTTTCATATACTTGTTGCTCTTCCCTCTTGAGCTTTGAGCAGCTTGGTTAATTGGGAGGCATAAAAAAGGCACTAGCTTTTTCAGTTCCTGTCGTTATCTATGTGAAAAGAAGTTGCCCTTTTGTTTTTTCTCTGGTGGCTTTTTTGTTGTTGTTTTTGTTAGTTAGTTTGGTTTCGGTTTTTTTGTCTCATCCCCTTCCCTTGCAGTTGCTGGCTCTGATGGTGGTAGAGCAGATCTAAGGGAAAGGTGGTACTTGTTAGAGAGAACTAGTGAATGTGTTACTACCCTCTGCCCAGAAGTATGTATATGATGTTCCAAAATTGGGATTCATTCTAACCAGAAGATCTCAAAATGTTCACTGCAGAGAAGTTAACAGGAAAGTGGTGCCACCGAAATTGCTTTATTTTCCAAAGGCAAAGCATTAAAGAATAAAGAAATAGAAGAAAATATGGACAAACTCAGATTTTGAAAAATATGACTATTTTTTTTGTTTGTTTTACTCGTGCTGAGCTATTACCAGGCTTTCCGAAAATACTTGCAAAGACTTGCTATATGTGTTGAAACTATGTTTTCCTTTTGAAACAGATTTGAGTTACATAGAGAGAAGAAATGGAAAGAGTACCAGGAAGATGAAATCACTAGTATACATATTCTGAAGTTTGTTGGCTTGGGTAAAGCAGGGAATAAAGTACTTTCACACTATTATTTAGCATTTTGTTAATGTCTGTGTTAAGGAAACTATCAGAACAATGTTTGCCTTTTGTTACAAGTACTTACAAGAATGTTAGGAGGAAGTCTGGTGTCCTCACAAGCAGCTTGTGATGTAACACAAAGGTCAGCTCTTTAACTCACATTTTTCTAGTTTGCTTAGGTATGAAGACATGAGAGAAGACATGCCATACCTGGGGTGTGCCAAGGTGCAGCTTCCCTGAGCTATTACCCTTTCTGTGTTTTCATGTTTTAGCAAATCAGCAAAAGTGATTTCAGTGTTTTGTTGGTTGGGGTGCCTATGGACACAGGGATTTTTACTTCCTGAAGCTAATGAAAGGATTGTTGTAGACTTAGAAGGTGGGGTTTTGGCCCAGGAGTTATAAGGAGAGTGTGTGCCACCTGTACTGTGTTTGCCCTGATGTTGTGAGCCATTGCACAGCAGGGTTTGAGTCAGTGGATTTATGTTCCACACCCAGCACCAGCATCTGTCTCACTATCTTTAGGAAGAAATTCTGGCTCTGAGAATAGGTCACCTGGAGGCTGAGTTTCAGGAAACCATTTGTAGTGTTCATGTTCTTTAATTATAAAACATGTCAGTTTACAATGATACTGGAGTTCCTTGATGTTGTCGTGTTGACATCCAAGCTGGAGAAGGCATTTTGGGGTTAGACCTGCTTCTTATGCCAGACTGAAGCAGTTTCTATCTACAAAATATGCACTTTTTTAGGGGATTCCTTTTGTTTCTTTGAATCCTGAGGATTAGTATTTCTTACTAAACAACATATTGACAAAGTAGCTAACCCTGTTGACTATTTCTTTTCCCTAGCATCTGTGTGGTATGGGCATGTTCATCTGACTTACTCCCCTGGAATAAGCATTTCTCCTCCACTCCACTTTCTTCCTCCTCTTGTACTGAACATTTTGTGTAATTGAGATTTTTGCAATATTGCTCATTCATGTCATATATTTTAACTTATTTTTAAAATTACCTACTTAGTTCTATGATATTATGAAGTGACATGTAAACTAGTTTTTATTTTTTGTTATTAACTTTCCCTCTTTTAATGATGTGGTCATTACAAAAAACACACAGGCAGGCAAATGAAACATACTTGGTGCTGAGATAAAATAGCAGTGTTTCTTAGCATTTTACTGGGAATCCCATAGGGACCCAGCTCTCCTTAGTCAGTAAGCAGCCTAAAAGTTGTCTTCTGAAATGAGTTGTCTTCTGTCCTGCTGTATCTTCCTTGCATGGGAGCTCTGAGACCTTGAATTTCTTTTCACTTCATACAGGATGGTTGTATGAGGTGAAAAAAAAAAGGCCATGTGTCAAAGAGATATTCTTATACCACAGACACTTGTCTAATATTTGTCAAGCTCCATAGGGGAAAAATTAAAATTGTGTCTCACATCCAGTAAGCTTTTTAATTGTATTTAAAAGTATCATTATTAGAAATAAACTTTTCATTTTTGAACAAGGGCATAACACAATTTTCTGCATGTGGTTAGCTGGTGTGCATCAGGAATGACCCTGGGAGAGGGTAGTCTGTTAACAAATGTTCTTGTAAGTCTGCCTTTAATCCAGAGGAGTAAGGAGATTTGCTGCTCTCTGAAAAGTTAAGTGATTTATTTGAGTAAGGGAGGGTGGGAGGGATCTGCCTCACACTTTATTTAGTTGTTGCCTTGCCTCTCATCTGCAAGCAGCTGCACTGGATCTCCTCTAGAGCTTTCCATGTCTGAGCCACGAGCTGGTTTTTGAGCTTCTGCATGGATTGTCCTGTTACTGGGAGGGGAATTTCTTCTTTGGTCCCTTCCTGTGCTGTTGTCAGGGTGTTGTTAAGACCTCTTCCCTGCAGCACTGCTGATAAGCAGCCCTAGTGTTCAACTCTGAAAGTAACTGGCCAAGTAAAGGCAGTAGCAGAGAGTATGTAGCATGAAATGACCCAGATGATATTCACTGCATCTAAACTCTACCCAGAACAGTATTTTCCACCTTTTCCTCCTCTGCTTTATCTTCCTTCTGTGAAGCCAGAGGATGAACAGGGTGGAGCAGAGCTCTCCTCTCCTAGTTGAATTCCCTTGACTACATATGGCACGATAAAATAAATGCTAAATTTGAAAATGACAAAGAACTAGCCTGCTGCTTCTGCTGGTGGAGTTGCAGAGTAACTGCAACTGAGTAGCATTTTGTGGTAGAAAAACAAGCTTAGTCATTTTCCATCCATTTTGAATGCTTGAATGTATATTCCTACAGTCTGAATCCAGTACTAAAATATCTATATCTATCGATATAAAATATATATACTAAACTATACTATAAACTATATATATAGTTTATATATATTTATCGATATAAACTGTATATATACCATAAACTATACAAAACTATATCTATATAACCTATATACTAAATATATATACATACACACTATATCTATATATACATACACAAACTATATATATATATATGTACACACACAATATGTATATATACTATACAAATTGCTTTTCTAAATGGTATGAATCCTGGGGATGGGACCATAGCTGATTGCTTTTGTGTCACATGTGTCCTTCTCTTTGCTCTTGCCTTTCTGCCATATCTTTGGAGAACTTCAAAAGGTACTATCAAATAACACTTCAGGGACAGGGGGAAAGATTTGATTGTATGTTGTCTGTGTCCTCATACAAGAGACAATTTGGCTTGCCTTTTAAATTTATTTTTTGAAAAATTCTAAGTGTCACTTCAGATACCTTTGCAGTTCGGAGTTATTATAAGTTTCCAGAAACTTGACTTTGCTGGTATGTGTGTTTCTTGGCTTAAAAAGTCAATTTATTAGCCCAGCAGTACCTTTTGTTTGATGAGACAAAGTCCAGGCTGTTTTTCCATAATGTTACATTTCAGATACTGTGGTTTCTCTGCTCTGCAGGCCTGCAGTAGAAATTACGTTTGCTCTGTGATGTTGGTGACTACTGACCTGTAGTGAATGCAGAGTTGTAGGTGAAGTATGACGACCATGTCCTTCTACAGCATTATTACAGTGGCAAGTTGTTACAGTTCAAAATGAAGCAGAGGAGGGGATAGTTTATATATTTTATAGATTTTTTATTTTCCTTCTCAAGGTTCTGGATTTTTCGTAAGGCTGATGCTATTGCATCATATTTCCTCATCCTGTGCTACTTAGTTTGTTGCAAATGAATGTACGTGAGAATTAACTGGGGTTTTTTATTAAAATATTTTCCAACATTTCTGAGTGATCATAAATACTTAAGTAAATTAAGATAGCACAGAAGCATTCTTCTACTTTTCACGTGCTGTGTAGACCAAAATATTTATTCAAATGCTAAGTATTTTAATAATGTTATGAAGCAGGTGAAAGCTTAATACATCTGTCAGCTGAGATGAGGCAAAACACAAAAAATGTTTGTCCTGGGTTGAATATTTTGATGTTGGAGGATAGCATAGGGCATGCAGCTACTGATTGCTTATTCTAATCCCCGTTGCTTCTTATTAATAGAAGATAACAACACCACAGTCCTGCTCCTATGAATTGGAAGTGATAGTCTTTCTAACCCTCCCCTGGGAGCATGACTCATACCCATCGGTAAACACATTTCTTGTGCGTGTTCTGTTTGGTACAAATTTCAGGAGGATGAGACTCATGGGGAAGGGAATACTTTTTTTTATCTTGTTCTGTTTGGTTGTCAGTTTATGTACACAGAACTAATGAATTACTTTCCTTTTAAAACTTCTTAAAAAGTTGTTTGCAATTCTCCTTGTCTAGATGAAAATTTTTTCTTTTTGTAGTTCAGAACATAAGACTGAGTAGTACCTGATGAATGAACTGAAAACTCAAGTCCCATATATGTTGCTTGAGACAACTGAACAGTCTTCCTCTGTATGAATTATTCTTCTATGCATATTATAATGTTAACTTTAATCTATATTGCCTGGCTCTTGTTTAAGCCTGGCTTCATATAAAACAGCCTACAGAAACCTCATGATAATTTTAAGACCTTCAGAAATCCCTTTACTTGTGTAAGACCTTATGCTATAGCATCTAATATTTATGTAATGCCTCTAATCTGCCAAGTGCATTGCAAATAATAATTTCAGAGTAACCTTGGAGAAAAATGTAGATGTGTAAATGTACTGGTTCTTCCCAGTGAAAAAAATGCAGCAATGAGGATAAGCTTTGGCAAGAGATTTGATATGAATGTAGAAAATGAATCTCAGGTTTTAGGTTCTGTGTTTTGATGACACAGTTATTTTTCCTGCTGTTGTGTACTTGGCTTTTCCTTTGTGGCCTCTGATTTGGTAGAACTTACAGGGGTAAAAGGAGAAAAATAAAAACGGGATAAAAAATGTAAATCATGCTCAGATATTTTTAATACTAAGTTGCACGAATGTGTTTCCTAATGGGACAAGTATGCAATTCATCCCTCAAAGCTCTCTCATATTGCCAATCCCTCAGAGGCTTAAGACTAGTGCTGTCTCACATGTTTCTGAAAGGCTTGCTTGAGCGTGCTCCTTGCTTCTGACAGCAGAGCATGGCTGTGTCCTCCCAGGCAGCCTTCTGTGTTCCCTCCTGCCTCTGCACTGTCAGCAGATGCTACCTGCAAGCACTCCAGCTTTGTTCATTTGTCTCTGTTGCAGCTGCATCACTTGGGATAGGTGTAATGGGAATGGCTTGGCACAGTTATCACCACGGCATGAGGTGAACCCACAGGGCTGTGCCCCTCGGGGTGAGCTGCTTTGAGCCTGTGAGTGTGAGCAAATCAAACATGTTTGACCTTGAAAGGAAAGCAGTGCTGCAAAGCACAGGTCATTCCTGTGATGGGAGCTGTGTGCCACTTGAGAAAGAAATATGGTTTGTGGGTTGAAGGATGGGTTAAGTCAGCTTTGTGAGCTGAATCCCAAATAAGACTTGGAGTGGGGGAGTGCTGTTAATGAGTGCAGGGAGATAATTTAGGCAGAGCAGACATAGCTGCTTTGATGTGGCGTGGGGCTGGGGTAGGTGCTATATCTGTGATGGAGCAGCATTTGCAAGGAAGATGGAGGCTCTTGAACTATATCTAACCTGGATCTTTATCCACTTCCCCTTGGGTTTCTGTTCTGACTGAACTTGCTAAAAATGCAAGAGGCCCTATTGGACAGCAGCACCATCATATTAACTGTGCCTTTTGTTGTCTCTAATGATTTTTTTTCTTTCTTCAAGAGAAAGATGAGTTCAAATTGGTTCCTATTTGGCCAGTCACATTTACTTGGTAGGGTATGTTTGGGATGTCCAGCTATAACACACATTATCCAGAGTGGTTTCCTGATCAGAGGTCAGGTGGAGTAGATCACAGGTTTAAGTGCTCAGGGCCAAAACAGTGGGCAGAGCTGGTGAGAGAACTCCCAGCTTGTATTGAGCTGCTCTGCCCCTCAAATCCAACTGACATGGGGTGGAAGTTTTATTGCATGGTAATTACAGAGAGTCCAGCAAGTAGGAGATAGCCAGCAGGTCCATTGAAGCCTTTTGGCTTCTTCACCCCTATCTCCCTCAGCCAGCAGCACACTTGCTGTCTAGTAGGTGCTGCCAGCTGTGCTTGGGGTTATAAATGCCATGGTTGCTAAGTGGTTGATGCTGCATGAGCTGTTCAGTAGGTGAAGCTCATAAAATGGCTGGAGGCAGGTGTGATTCCTCTTCCCAATACTGTATAAGGCAAGTGTTTGTCTTAAAAGTTGAACATTCTCCAAATAAATACTGTACACAGTATTTTGTCAGGGGAAGCAGTGCCAGGGTAAAGCCAGCCAAAGGGATCTCTGTGGTTCTTGATCACAATATGATTTAATTCCTGGAATCTGAGTGTGGAAAGGACAAAAATAACACCAAGCTGAGGCATTAGGAAGTGCAGTAGATAGTGCTGGAGAGTAGGTGGTCAATGCATAATTGGGGAATGCCAAAATACGAACCCTGTACATAACTTAGCAATCACACTGATTTAAGAAAGAAACTCAAATAAGAGGAGGTTTTAGGGGGCTGTGGCCAGCAGGCAACTTCCTGGCATGAAGTAGGGTGGCAAATCTACAACTTCATTCATTGTCTGGGATCTGTAACCCACACAGTGAGGCTTAAGTGGAAGAGAATCTGCTTCTAGATTCTCTAGGGAGTCTAGAGCTGCTGGAGGTACAGAGGTATGGGCAGTGCCATGTCTGCAGAGAACCTCCAGCTTGACTGAAAATCTTGTGTGGCCCAAATGGGGACCTAAATGCACCATCTCCAAGACAAGCAGGAGTTGAATGGGTCTGGTTCCCCCGAGGTCGTGTCAGCCTCTCCCTCCTCTGGTGTGGGAGATTTGTCTGTCCATTGCTGTCATTTGTCATAGTGCCAGCTTGTTTTAACTCTGTGAATGATGTCAGACCCTGTAGGCTCTGCACTTTTCCCTCTTATGAAAGCAGGTCTGAGGTCCAGGTGGTGACTGTGGCTTCAAGGTGAATAACCATTTCTAATCTTTGTTTTTCCCCTCCCTCTTTCTTCTTTCTAAAGTGCTACCCTAAAATGTAGTCGATCTTGACTGATTGTTTTGCTTCTGTTCAGGATCTTTTGCAGGCAACAATAATGACACAAATTGTGATTTGAGACACCCAGCTTTGCCTGATTTCAGGAAGAAAAGGTGGGGAGGGAAGAGTAGTAGAAGACCATGTGCCATTGTCTTTATGCTTTCCATGGTGGTGTTCTGCTACAGTAAGGGGAGAAATACCCTGAGCTTTGATTGTATCTGATATCCTACATATTCTGTTCCAGAAATCTTGCAGCACAATGTCCTTGGACTGGCATTAGAGGTCTGTGAGATTGTCCCTCTATAGACATAGCTCTGTATTTTCTTCTTTTATTCTATCTGCTAGTCCCACATCTAAGTGCCTTCTGTGCTGTCCTGTCTGTGTATCTACTCCGTTGCATAAAGGTGCAGACAAGAGATGAGTTCTTTCCTCCTCTCTGCTCCCCACTGTGAGCCCTTCTGGATTTCCCTGATTTATTTCTATGTCCTTTGTGTCCTGTTACGATAATTTCTGCTTCCCAAACTCCCTGCAAGGAGCAAAAAAGATCCAGCTCCAGCCAAGTTCTGCAGCAGATCACTATTTTTTTTTCTCCTGCCAACATTGATTCATTCAGGCCAAGTGTGATTTTTCTATCTTTAGGTATGTGTTAGAGACCTCCTCAGAAACAGATGATGCGTAGTGCATGTTTGTAATGCTGTAAAATACCTGTCAGTCATAACTAACAATCTGGTCCTTGGTGGAGTTTTACATTGGAGGTGGGACTGAGGACACATCTCCAGCTCTTATAACTTGAGCAGTGCTCCATTTTGTGCAGAAGTCTTGTGAAGAGATAAGTTACCTTGCTGTTCATAAGAGATCCCTGTATATTCCCAGATGTGGTAGGTCACCATGTGAACCCATGGGTTTTGTTAGGTTTTGAAACAGTTTGAGTGAAAGGTGGGTTTGGGCAACATCCCCCCCCCCAACTAAGTGCCACTAATATTTAAAATTATTATTATTATTATTTTCTCCCTCTCTCTTGAGGGAAGTTACCATTTTATTGTTGGCTGTGGACTTTTTGATTCATTGTCTTTGCTGCCTGTCTGGGGAGGAGAGGGCAGGGAGCTGTGAAAGTTAATAATGGACAGCACCATTTTTCTTTCTGGTTGGGAAGAGCACTCCTTAAATTGATTCAGGCCCCAGCCATTGTAAATGAGAGCAGGGTCCTGTTCAGCAGCTTTGGGGTTGCACTGAGTGATTGGTTTCAAAGGCAAGGACCCGTGTGTTAAAGGTTCCTGCCTTGCTAGTCAGGCTTGGGGAGTGGCTGGACAGCTCTGCTCCTGCCCCAGAGTGCAAAGGCTTGCGGCTCCCTTGGTTCCAGGGGCTGGTGGGGGAGCTTAGTGCCCCTTCCTCTATCCCATTGCATCCCTCCCACTGTTACTGCCATGCCTCCAAGTCTGTGCGAGTGCCTGGGCAGGCTGAGTGAGTGTCCTGGGTTTTTTATTTGTTCTATGATGCTTTGAAGAATCTTGTGCTAAGGTCCTTAAATTGCTGGTTGTGTGTTTTAAAACCTCATTTTGAAGAAAGTGCTTTTTCTTCTGAATTGGTATTAATAATCTTTGTTTTGTGAATGAATGCTACAAGTTTGGGATTGAAACGAGATTTATCTGAACTAGTTTTTGTTTCTCTTTACTGACCTTATTTGTAGGTGTCTTTTCTGAGAAAGATCAAATCCTTGAAAATAAATGGTATAAAAAGAAAAGTTCTCATTTACTAAGTTGAAACTTGCAATGCTTATCCTTTAGAGAGTTTAAAAGTTGTACAGTGAAACCTTGCATTGTATTTGTGATGCCATGGGGAGTGGAGTATGGCTTTAGATTTTGGTATTTGGAAATGGAAAACAGTAATCATAAAGCTAACCTCAGTGATTATTGCTGTTTATGTCATGACAAATGTCAAAGTTTTATATATGTTTGGTTTGATATGAGTGACTTACATTTTGAAGCGTGTAAATAGAAAATTTTCTCCCCTTCTTCGTCTTTCCCTTTGAACAAAAAAAAAAATTGTTTTTCAGCTATTTTCATGAGTCATTTGAAGACTAGAACTTAGCCATACATGCTCTCAACAATAATGCAGGAATTGATAGGGCATTAAAACATACACTGATCTCTTCAAACAAATGTAAATCAACATCAGTCTTGGAGGGCAATTCCCTCTCCCTTGCTTTGTCACTGCTCTCATTAATCGCATCTCCAGACCTGGGATTTCAGTTCATTTTGTTGTTCCTCTCAATAAACTTTAAGATCAGTGTTGCCACAGCCCTTACAAAATCTTCAGGCCCTGGCTCCCTCTGGTACTTCTCAGTGTAGTTTTAAGGTCTTTCTATCCCTTTCTGGTAGTGCAAAGCTAGGAATTACAGTCCAGTTAGTTCCTTTGGCAACCTTTCCAGAGTAATCCCTGAAAATCCTAGGTCTGTGGATGGTAATTCTATTAGCTGTTCAGCAAGCTGAGTCTGGAAGAATGCAGCTGGTGTGTGGGAATGTGGGAAGTTCCCCATCTCTGCCTTTAATCCTGCTTTTAGAGGGGAAAAAAGTTATAGGCTAATGTGATTAGCTGTAATTCCATTCTTGCTTGGTTTTAGAAAAGTGTCTGATTCCTAAATCACAAGCTAGTTCTGTGAAGTGCTTTCGTGGAGGGGAAAAAGAACTATTTTGGTAACTCGGCTCATCTGTCTTTGAAAAAGTGCTGGAATCAAGAGAAGAAGAAACTCTCACAGCCAGCAGTAAGTTTCTAGTTCTTGCTGCACAGCATTATTTAGAAATCTGAAGCTAAGAGCATTTAAATGGAAACAAAGAATGAGCATAATCCTTTCAGGTGTGTGTGTCTAAACATGGGCATGGAACAACTTAATGCACACTGCACATGGTTCTTCAGGGCTTTGCAGCCCAGAGGATTGCTTTGGGATTGTGTTATCGGCTGAAATGTGACTGCTGCTGCTGCTGGGACTGGTGGTGTAGCTGTCCCTTTTAAATTCCTTTAAAAAAGAAAAAAGCTCTTTTAATGGTGGGCAGTATTTTCATTCTAGGAGCGTATATTTAAATGTTGAAGAAGGCTATTTATTTTTTTTTGTTTAAAGATGAATGCGCTTATTTTATGGTATTCCAGAGTAAGAGCTTTTCCCCAAAAAGAATTGAGGAAGGCTACCTCACCAAGAAGAAAAATAATTACTGCTGGCATCATGTAACATCTTATTCTTTGTCTTTCAGTTCTTGTGTAATATTCTAACTTCTATTTCAGAAGGGAAAAGGCAGAAGAAATATATCCAGATACCTTTTGTTTTTTTGGGGTGTTTTTTTTTGTCTCTTCTGTTGAGAGTCACAGCACCTCAGAAGCATCACAGACCTGTGGGGCTGTATATTGCTTTTCCCAGTGTTGCAAGATTACTGTTTGAAAAAGACTTCACAAAAGTCAAGTGAACATCCTACTACAGTAAACAAGCCAGCATTGTTACAGGCAGGTCAGAAGGCAGGGAAGATCTGTGACTCGTGAATGGATTAGTCATAAAGAATCACTGAACAAATATCTCAGTCTGGGGGAGCAGCAAGGTGGTGTTGACTTCGAAAATAAGAATGGAATCTGAAAACTCTTTCCCTTGTGAGGTCTTTAACAAGACCTAGAGGAACTAAAGTGTTGACAAGGAAGTAGTTATGCTCTCAAGGAATTAGAGCAGGTGGGATTTGTTTTCTGTGCAGAGGAAGGCACTCGCAGTACAGAAGCGCTTGGTGCTCACAGTAGCACGTCACAGTGCAAGTGAGCGACCTGAGTCCATATGGAGCTGTCGTAGCATTTTGCCAGAGAGCTTATCTTAACCAAAGTTAAAAGCATGTTTGGAATTTGTGGAAAGAGACGAGAGTTTTTATATATGAGGCACAAAATAAGCTTGTTTGGGAATGTTCCTGCTAGAACTTCTTCATAAACTATTACTCTTCTGCATCTGAAACAGGAAAAAACACATTATGCATATCTGCAGATCAGCGCTTATCCCGTATTTGTCAGCAAAGTAAACCTGGTAAACTGTGCAACTTTAGCTATATAAAATGTACATCTGTGGGGCTATGGGAGGAATTGTGACTGGAGGCTCAAAAACAAAGGTGAAATAGTTCCAACTTGTTGTTTTGGGAAGCAATACAAAATCTGAACAATAGCTTGAGGTGTTAGAAATAACATACTTCCAGGTAGCTGTGTAAGCTGTGTGTACCCTTGATCAGCTTTGGATGGGTTGCAGGAAAGGCCCTCCCTGTTGCCTTTGTCTGTTCACCTTATGCTCTGCTGCCCAGAGATGTGGAGCTACAAAAGCTTTCATTTTGCAGCAGTGAGGTTACTTTTTGCAGACAAGGAAGCCGGTGGTAGCGTGGCTGTGCAGTGGGGACTAGATCTGTCTGTGGTGTCTGCCGGTGAAGTGGCTAATGTGACTGCAAAGCTGACTTCTATCCCTCTTGTCCTCCATATTTCATGGATGCAGTTCCTATTACAAAAGAGTGAAATGTGTCCATCGAATGGCAGAATAGTCTGACAATGTAGCTAAAGTGTTTCCACTCAACTAGCTGTGAACAGAAATTTGGTCTAGAAATCTGGACATAAGAATTGGACAACTTATGGAAGTAGGACCATTACTAGTGTTGCCTTCCTGCAAGTGAGGGCTTCCTTTGTGAGCAGCTGCCTTAGCTGGTGTTAGCAGCACAGGAATGTGCACCACAGCTGAGAGAATAGATTTCATCTGTATGTGCTGGTAATGACCTATTAGATGATGTTTTGAAAAAAAGCAATTTTAGACAGGTTTTTAAAGAAAACAAACCCATGACCTTTGTCTGAAACAAAGCCTTTCCTTATTCAGTGTGCTCAGCAGGTTGCCATACTGGGAGGTAGTTGTGTTCTTGAAAGTGTTTTGTTTTCTTTTGCTTATTACTTTCCTTTGGCCCTTCCCATGAAATTGCTCCTGTGAAGTCTCATGCTGTTTGTTTGTAACAGTTGAATAAAATGGAAAACTTCTAATTATATCTAAGAGTGCTCCCACTTGACTCGAGTACTATAGGAGATAAAACAGCCATGTTGCTCTATTTTTCAGCTGGTCTAATCTTGCAGTGTGGCAGATATGCTTTGTGAATTATGTTGGTCATGATTCCTTTTAATTAGTTGTGTGGCTAATCAACATGAAACAGAAGAGTTTTGTCTAAAGCGAGGCAATATTATTTTCCTCAGCCAGCTTGTAGTCTGTGGTGGCCAGTGTGGCTGTGCTGTCCATTTGACATGTGGAACATTAGGGGACAAGGAAATTGTCATCATGCTTTGTTTTCTTAGACCTTGTCAAACTACTGCAGTTTGATCACACACCAAGAAATCCTTATCCCCAAAACTGGCAGGCATCTGAAACACTAGCAAAGTGTTATATGCAACTCATGTTACACTTGCCTTAAACTCACATTTCTTTTCTGTCCTTAGTTCCTAAGCCTTCAGAATAACCACCAGTCCTAACAAAATCTTTGTAAGGAACAAACTCCCAGTGCATTAAAACAAAACCAAAACCAACAAAAGAAAAGCAACAACAACAAATCCCACCAAGCAAAACAAACAAAAAAAAAAATGAAACTGGGCTTTGCCAGAATAGAATCAGAGAATCATGGACTGGTTTGTGCTGGAAGAGACCTTAAAGATCATCCAGTTCCAACCCCCCTGCCTTGGGTAGAGACAACACTGTTTCTAATAAATGCTTTGGGGGGCAGAGGTGTAGGAAGTTTGAAATTTACATATGAAATTTACATATGCTTTGAATACAGTAGGCTCTGTCCAGAGCCGTAGGAATTGTGTGGGTGACTCTACACCCAGACACGTTGCTCCAGACAGCTGGTGAAGGGTTGGAACACTGTTCTCATATCTTCCCATAATCTTCCTGGCCATGATTTTTCTGAGATATTTTAAATCCCAAAAAAATCCAGAACCAAACAAAGAAAAATATTTTTTAAAATGGACCTGAGAAATCAAGCTTACTGCAGCTATTCTGGAT
This sequence comes from Parus major, assembly GCF_001522545.3. Taxonomy (NCBI): domain Eukaryota; kingdom Metazoa; phylum Chordata; class Aves; order Passeriformes; family Paridae; genus Parus; species Parus major. The sequence continues at coordinate 31,119,297 of NC_031773.1, read as the reverse complement.
ATGCATAATGTGAAAAGCTAGAGATACAGCTAGAGATACACATATGCATAATGGTAAAGGATATCCCTAGAAGCGTATAATGGCTTTATGGCCTGACTTGTAATTATACTCTGCTCTCCTTCTTTGCCCCCCCTTCATTCCTAGTCTGCCCTTTCTTGCATCATCTCACCAACTAGTGATCTTCTTGTCTGATGAGGTGCCCTATGTTCTACCAGCAGTTTGGTTTTTTTATGGTTTATCTGTATAGAGCTAGAAGTTTTCTGCATTTCTTAATTTCTGAAGAAGTTTCTGCATACTTTGGGGAAAGCATCAAGCAAAGTTTGAGCTCTGTAAGCTATTCTCATAAAAGGTGCTGTTGCTCTCTGGAGACCTGATCTCCCCAATATTATTTTGATAATGGACTATTTTAAGCCACAGGCAAAAAACCAAAATAACCCCCAAATTTGATTGTTAAAAGAAACACATGCCGTAGACTTACAGTAAGTCTCTTGGAAAAAAGCCAGTAAGATTAAATGCTGTCTGTGAACTCCCAGATGGTGAAGCTAGCAAAAGATTACACTTAAAGATTGTGTGAAACCCTCCTAGTCACTGAGAAATAGTTATGATATGTGGGAAGCCTAAGAAATATTAAAACAATTATTTTCATTACACTGACTTCCATCATCAAATATAAGTGTCATATCTTAAAGTTTTAATAATCTTCATTTTTCTGCACCATTTAGATCCTGTTAAAACCATCCGTATTTCCTAATTTCAGATTATGGTGGTATTGGTTGACAGTCAAATACTAATGTGACTTTTATACATTTTGCTACAAAAAGAAAATGGCTATTTTCCTCTCTTATTTCAATTTCAGAGTCTGTTTTCAACCATTGCTACTGTGCCTTATGTTTTAATCAGGTCCTGGCAGAGGGATGGGAAGTGTAGGAGGACAGGCAATTGATGTTTAATCCTTCATATGATTTCTAATTTATACTGGGGCTGATTATACATGCATCTAGAGCAAATAAGCGCACATGCATATGCTAAATAGAGATACATTATGATTTTTTTTTGCTACAAACAGTGTATCATCTTCCAAGGCCTCCGTGGTTTGGGCCTGGTAAAATTCCTCATTATGTATTTTCACTTCTTCACTGTTCTTGCAGATGGGAAAACCTTGATAAAGATTCAGTGCTTGAAAAGTCTTGTTTCTTAGGAGATTTTCTCAAACTGTCACTTCTTAGATCAAAATTGGGCCTTTTTTATAGAGTAATTAAAAATGCTGCATAAACTACAGAATTCCCTTGAGTGGCTGTGATAATTGAGTGGTTGTGATAATTGAGTGGTTGGGTGATCATTTTATATGAAGGTTGCAATGTATCTAATGCTTTGTTTAAAAACCAAAGATAAACCCTTGCAGTGTTGTGAAGGCAAGAGCATTGCTGCTGCTTTGTTACAGGGCTGAATTTGGCCCTTTTGTCTCTTTGGTCCATGTAGGCAAGGTATCTGTTTTGCAGAATTGCCCATTATTCCAGGACTGAAAGCTTGGGTAAGTCTGATAGCTGCCCCCTAAGGGTACTTTGAGGCTCCATGACACCCTGGTGGCATTTGTCAGCAGTGGGGAGTGCTGTGGGGAGAGTTTCATGGAGTTATTTTGTTTGGGGAAAAGGTTTTTAGTTTTTCTGTTTGGTATATAAAGAAAAAGAAGAGAAGGAAATCTTTCTATCTTCAAATCATACACTGTGTGTGTAATGACTATGAGTTATTTTTGTATTATTGAGCGTTTCCTGCTCTGGTAATTACTGGTGTGTTGCATGCTGCCAAATGGTTTTATAAATCTGCAGAGACTGCAGCTAGCACGGGAAGTCGATTAAAATAACACAGACTTTTGATTTACAGTGTTTCTCTCAAAATTTGGAATTTCTGTGCTGCAGTGCATGGACACAGTGCTTACAACTTTATACTGCATTTTGAAGTCACCTTGACAAAATTTGAGGTGGCTGTGGCACTTCTTGGGATGAGAAGGGGAAAACTACAGGGACACACCCGATGGGAGTAGACACAGGACAGGGCAAGTCACTTCCAGTGGAGACCTTTCCACTCTATCTAAGCATGAGGTTAACTTGGAAAGAGCAGAGAGCAGAAGAGGAGACGATGCAGAAAGTTTTAAGTGGGCAGAGCTGAAGACTTTGGGGTTTTGATAGCTTGAGCCTTGCTTTTAAGCTGAGATGTTGATGAAAAGACCCACTGTGCCTTATGGGCAACCTGGCCATATCTCTTTGACATCTCCCTAAGATGCCTGAGAACTGCAGGATGAATAACCTCTGCATATCACATTGCATGGGCAATGGTAATGCCTTGGTGCCAGTGTCCTTTAAAGAATGTTAGAAAAGCTGCAGGGTGAAGAAGGGGGCTGTGCAAGTTATTCCAAAGACTAAGAAAGTGTCTTAGAGCAGGAGACTCGGATGTAACCTATATGGCTGGGAAAAAAAAAAAAAAAAAGTTTGAGAAATGAACTGATTAGATTTATGAAAATATTCATGGAAAAAAGGAACTCTTCTCTAGTGAAGAAAAACAGAAAAAGAGCTGAGGCCTGGAAGGTAAAACTGGAAGGTAAAACTGTTAATTCAAATGAAAAATGAAGCTCAAATCTTCCCTGAGGTTGGGGGTAATTCAATGCTTCATCAGGGAAATGAGTGAAGCTCCTATCTTGTGCCCCAGACTTTCATGTGGACACACCAGAGACACCAAAATACTTCTAGAAAAACAAAATGACTGATGTTGATACTGAGATATTTCAATCACACATAAGGATCTGTGGTACGTCAGTGGTCTGACTAGACAATTAACTTTTTTGGCTTCAGAACTTACAACTACACTTTTTAGAATACTTGTACTTTCATGGCAGTTGGGTATATTGGTTATAGCACTTGGCTGCAGTTTTTCACGTATAGCTGCTCTAATCAGAGGTTGTGGCAGCCTTGTCAGTAGCTGTGGGTATGCTCTGCACTTCCAGCCATTTAGAAAACATTATCGTGGCTGGGGCTGTAATTAAGCAGGCAGCCAATTATCTGAGCAGCAGCTGAACTCCCAGATGCCGTGTGTGTGCATGCAAAATCCGTGTGCTAGGTCGTGCTGGTACCTGGCACTGTGAGAGCCCTCCTGGTGGGACAGCCTCAGCGAGGAGCTGGGGAGGGATGCGGGGATGGGGACCTTTGGAGAGCTGTCCCTTGCCAAGGGGCACCTTCTCACTGCAGAGGAGCAGCAACCCACTGTTTCAAGCTAACTAGGGCAGAAATTTGGAAGTGGATCTTGAAGGTCGTTTCTCACAGTTGTTCTGTAAAATGGCCAAAAAAGATTCTGTGAAAGCCCATCTTCGGTAGCTTACAGTCTTGAGAAAAACTCATTTTATTAGGGGGTGCCTGTACTTGGAGCATTTGGATTTCTGCTGGGTTATTTACTATATCGTCATATTTACCCTAGTGCTGCTTTGACTGCTAGAAGATTGCTTACTTTTATTTTGATTAATTTTGATTAATTGAAGGCGAGCATTTGCGTCACCACATTTCCTTTTCCATTTGATTTAATTTTATTCAGCCCCCAAGGAGTTATAAAATATCTATGAGCTTTCTGCAGTATGTACATAAATACTCAATTGTGAGGTGACTGCATTAATGGAATTTATTGTTCCTTATATGAGATTAATGTTTACATGTCATTTCATAACACAAGCAGTGAAAAGAAAACCCCGCTAAATTTCACGTATACAGAAAGCAATGCCTCCTTGTCAGAAACACTGCAGGGGTTTCTGTGTGTCTGTCTCCCTCTCTAAATATATCTGTGTAAGTGTTAGAATATATTTATAGATATATAAAATATATTTGTGTTTGTAAATATTTGTATATGTGTATTTGTTTTAGAATAATTTTCCATCAAGATAGGACAGACCATGTGGATCAGCTCTTTGAGACCTCACATGTGCAGAAACCTTTCAGGACAGCTGGTTCAAGGCAAGACTGACATTTTAACTTGCCTGCTCTGCTTGGTCTTACCTTTGTGCTGCAATTGTAAAGAGTAGTATTTTCATTACCAGCCTCGTTCTTTCCATTATCTTATTCTAGATTACTGAAGTTGGAAATACGATAATTGAGATGAAAAGATCAGAAGTGTATTACCCTTTGCCTGATTCAAAGTATTATATATATAATACTATATATAATATATACATATATAATTCAAAGTATGTATTAAAGTGAAACTGATTGTACAGAACGAACAAAAACTCCCACATAATTCTGTGGACAAAGTGAAGTCAAAATTGAAGGACAGATGCACACGTGTTTATAACCTCTCTCAGGGGTAGATCCATAGCTTGAAGTTTGCAGGGGAAAACTTCCAAGCCAAATTTATCCAAGGAGTGTGGCTCCCAGTTTGAATACTCTCAGACTTCTTGAAAATTCCTTGATTTATCTGTTCTCTTTTACCAGGCCTGATTGTCAGTCATGGGTGTATTGGCCAGTGAGTCAGCAGATGCTTAGCTAGGGATTGGGCATTACACAAGTTGACTCTTCCCCTGAAAAAAAGCTTATGCAGAAGGAGCTGGAAATAATCTTAGAATATTTGTTTCATCAGAAAAGGGGAGAACACAGGGACTGTGTTCTCTGGGACAGAGACAGTCGTGCTGTTATGGTGTTTCAAGTGGCATAAGGATGAGAGAAACCAAGTTTTGTCATCTCTGCTGCTATCATTCCAGTCTTCTGAAATGCAGAGGAGACAATGAAGCTCTATTGACCTTCATGAGAGCGTCAATGCCCTGGTTCCTAATTATTAATGTGCTAAAACAAGGGCTAGTTGATACCACAGAGCAAAAATAAAATTTACCAGAAATAAGTGAGGGGTTTTTAGCATTATGTTGAAGTATAATCTATTCTTAATGGAAATCTTTTTATAACTTCTTAGGCTGAGCATTTAAAAATATTGATTATAGGACTAGTGGTTTTAAGTGAAAAGATGCTTTATATGGCACAACATAAGGGGGAAAGTTTGTGGCCTAGTTTATGGTGTTAAGGAGGTACAGAGATTGCCATCTCCCTTCTCTTCAGGGTAAAAAAAATTAGAAATTAAGTTATAAAAGTGAAAGAAAAACCAAAAAAACCTCTACTTTCTACAGAAGTAGAAAGATAATTTTTTATAATTACATCTGTTAAAGTACTTTATGTTCCAAAATGCTGTTTGGACCATTTACTTCTGAACTCTGACATCAGCTAACTAGAAGCCTAAACAATTTAGCTGGGAGTTTTTTTCTTTTTAGTTGTAGTGCTCATTTCTTGTGGAGCACGTAGAAGAATTTGAACACTGATGTTTAAGTTGGTTTTGAAAACAAATGTTCTGTGGGGCACTCAGAACCTTTAGATTTGAAAAATAAGCTGATAAAATATCCAGTAAAATCCATATTGTCTGTGCTAGTGCTTTTATCAAAATTTACCAAAGGTGATGACATCCATCATCTAATACAAGGAAATAGTGAGGATCTGAAAGTTTAATGCTGCTGAACTTCTTTTGAAGTCTGGACATCAGGGATATTTGATTAAATCTGATCTTTATCAGGAGTATTTGAGATTCATGGGACCACTAGCTTTCAGAAAAGTTATAAGTCTAACCTTACCTCTTAAAAATTCACTTACACTGGTATAGTTGAGTTGGTGTATACAATCTAAGACATAGATATTGCTGGACTTTTCTATGTTGTCTTGCAATTTGCCTTCACACAAAAGAGATGGGCTATGACTCCATGGGGTTGGAGGATTAGCCTTTTTTGTTTTCTGATAAACTATTGAGGTATCTCAGCTTGCAATGCATATGGAATATTGATTGTACATATGAATTATTACCTTAGAGTTTAATTCTACGTCTGTTGAAGTCAGTTAAGTGGCTTCCCTTTGGGTTTAATTGTTTGAGAACGTGAGTCTTTGGAAATATATATGGCTTGGAGGTGGAGGTTCTGAAAAATAAATCTCTTCTATGTGTATATCATTAGTCTGGTACAAAGGTGGTTTGACTTTCAAATGAGGGAAGATAATTCTCTAGATACATATTTATCACTTTCACCTGTGCAAGTAAAAATTTTATGAAGATGGGGATATCTGGGAAGTAAGTATTTTATACCCGAATTACCTGGAAAATCAGCTCAGGAAAAAGGAGTGTTTTGTACAGGTGGTACCATCTGTTCTGGGCACTCCTCAGTGGTGGGGGGTGGGGGTTGCTAGGGTTTTTTTTCTTCCTAACTCATTGCTATAATGTAGTGTTTAATCATGACTTCGGAAAAGGATGTATGTGATTTCATGCTAAAGTCCCAAAACTAGTGTAGTAGACTGTCGTGCTGATTGCTCCGTGAGTGCTGTTCTGTCTGCTCTCACTGATGTGACTGATGTGGGGCAGCTCATGGTCCTGAGGGACCTTCCCTGTCCTCGGGGTGCTGTATGTTCCAGTGTGGGCTGGAAACTGGGTGTCTGTGCCTGCTGTAGTCTGGTAGCACAGTGTGCCATTTGGTGTGGGAGCACCACATGTGTTGTAGCGCTAGAGTACTAATCACAGTCCTCTTTAACAAGTCAAAAGCCCAGCCTTTTTTTCTTTTTCGTGATTGTATCTCTTGTTTCAGTAAAAGTGATTGGAAGAATCTTGAGCTGTGACCAAAAGAGCCACAACTGAACAGGACAGTGCAAGAGAAGTGGTGCCAGGGGGTGTTTGGGAGGGTGTGAGTGACATTGGTGGCTGAAGACTTGTGATCCTCAGCAGCTGGACACCATCTCCTTAACAGTATGTGTCGTCTTTGCTGTTGTGTGTGGAGCTTTTCCCTCTCAGTGCTTTGTCCTTAACGCTGGGAAAAAATGCTACCCTGATGCCAGTGTTTACCCTGAGGACTGGAGAAGGTGGAAAGCCTTGGCCAGTCCAAATGTTTGATTGAAGAACTCGTGAGAGGAAAAAATTGTTGGCACCAGCGTCCAGGAAAGGTTGGTAGGTGAGCCTAATGCTGTGGTTGCTGACAGGAGGATGCAACTATAGCAAGCAGCTGTTACGGGGGGATGATCCACAAGCTGGGCTGATGGCTGGTCATTGCTGAATTGATTTGCTAATGGCTGGTTTTGCTCAGTTTGTGCTGGAAAACTCTTCCAGAGCTGTTGCAGTCTCTCATTTTTAAAGGCAAATGAACTGGTTAAGGCTTCCTCTGCAGTACCTTGTAGGTGCTACAGCAGCTGAAGGGATATACCGATGCAACTCCTCTGCATCGGTATATCCCACCTCACTTTTAGGAGTGGAGGGCTTGTCCCTCAAATTTCCACGCACAAGTTAAGCAGTTTGCCTGGCAACAGACACGTGATGAGGCAGCAAAAGCAAGACACAGAGAAACAGTAAAATGCAGAGCTATAGGAGCAAAATTAGAAATGGGCTGACTGAGATGAAGTGCTAAAAACTGAATTCTGTTAATGCTATTGCAAGCCTGCAGGGCAGGCTGGATGGAGGAGGAGACTCAGGTTGCTGTCATTAAACAGGGGACAGAAGAGGAAGCAAATGGATGCAGAGCAGGGAAAGAATGAGCGGCCATGTAGTATGCATTAAAATAACTTGAAGGTGATGCACCCAAACGGGAAGGCAGCCTGGTGACTGGCACAACCAAGTCAGCAGTGATGCCTTGCAGGCACAAGGCTCTTGCTGTGGGTGGTTGTGCCTTGGCTCGGGCTTCAAGCCGAGTGCCACTGCTGCTTACACTGACCGGGGGTTTAAGCTGTGCTGTGTGGTGCTCTCTGACAATGCTTTGGTACAGTTCTTCAAGCCTCTTATAGGACATCACTGCAAGAGCTGCTGATCCTGCCATGCTTTGAGATTTGCCATTTTCTGGGTTTAGGTTAGAAAGGCCTGTCCACGATGCCTCGTTCTTGCCTTGAGATCCCAACAAATGCTGAGAGCTTCGAGCTCCTAACAACTGCTGTAATACCCCTAGATGACTGGGGTAGTGCTGGGAAATTGGTGAATAGACTGAAAAGTCTGTTCTGCTCTCTTATGAAGTGGGGGTGAAATGTATCTTTGATCCTTTAGAAGTCTAAAACCTATTAGGATTTATCACTTGGATATTGCTGAGACCTGGGACAGGAATTTCAGAATTTAGGTAGTACATATAGTCACTCGATCTCAGTCTGGAGAATTTTTCTTAAAATATCTTAACTCATTCAAGATACTGGGAATAATATTTTCAAATTATTTTTAAAGGAACTACATGCTGCAGAGAAACATTCCTCAAGGTATGACTTAATTTGTTTTGTGTAAGTTTAATAAATGCTTTAGTGAAGTGATCTGAACAGTTTTCTGGCTGTTCCTAGAACTCAAAAACTGTACCTGGTCTGTAAAAGCAGGAATAGACTTAAAGGCTTAATAGACTTCTTTTTATACTAATAAGTTATTATATTATTAATATAATAATTATTAATTATTAGATTACTTGACTTGCAAATATCAGTAGTAACTATTTAAAAGAAAAACATTCTACTTAAACTTGAACATTCTTATAATAAATCCTAATCTGAAACTAAATCCTTACCTGAGAGTTCAGTTTGTCCAAAACAGTAATCTGTCTGTTCTACAGCTGGAGAATTTAAAAGGCTTCATTATACCTTCAAAATGTTGTTAACTTCTTCAAATTGTTGTTAATGTAAATAGTCAGAAACAAAGACGTAAAACCAGCCTTTTATGAAGCAAAATAGTTATACAAATAAATTGTAAGCACTGATAAAGGTATCAAAATCTTAGATGAACCCTGTTCTTGGGTCTGTCTAATGCATTTCAGGGCTCTTAAATTCCCTTTGCATTAACCATATAGACACAGCTCTCTGCAGCAGTCAGGGACTTGTCCCAGGGTTATCAATTGCTGTTCACCAGCAGCTTTCACTGAATTTACTTCTGTTTCATGAAAGTGTGTAATTAGTACTGCTAGTTTGTTTTTTTTGGCTAGGCTTTCTGTGCATTCTTCTTCAAGAAGTGTTTTCCAGTTGGGGAGTTGAAGGAAGCTTTGCCATTTGTTTCAGTGGAAGCAGGGTACAGCCAAGAGTAGCTGTGCATGTCTGGAATGTCAGTCTGCACATGCAGTTATTGCATCTGAAGATCAATTTATGTAGTCAGCTGAAAATGTAACTTAATTATATGGTTCAGTGAGAAACTGTGTAGTACAGCTGTAGCTAGTGAAATCCAATGTGAAAGGAACACACAGTTTTAAAACAGATTCATCATCTGAAAACCCAGACATAAAGGAGCTAAATGAGGATTTTGCTTTTCTGGAAAAACATGGATACAATGATACAGCACTTCAAACATGGTCTCTGCATACATGGTGAGGTTTTGTTTGTCAGTGGGGGATTTTTGTTAGTTTTTTCATTGGTTGTTTTTGGGTTTTTTTCCCTAAATACCAGTGGCTGACTTGTGGGTGCTGTCCCTTTACAGGAAAAGTTTTGGTCCAGTATTTCAATTTTAGAATGTAGCATTGCAGAGAATCAAACCCCAGAAACCTGTGCTTTAAGAGCCTGGGTACAGGACCTTACAGGAACTCTGTTTTCCAGATGTTTAGACAATATTGAAGAGGATATACATGAATATTCTCTAATTTTGGTGATCTGGAGAACATTGTCTTTGTTTATGGTTACATCCTGGGAAAATTTTTGTGGGATCAGTGTTTCTGTGCAAAATTGTGGGAAAACTGATATGTCTCTAGGAAACAGGTACCTTGTTAGATATATTTTCATCTTAATATGTGATGTCTTTTGGAAACTCTTCAGTAAATGTTTTTTAGTAAAGTTCCTTCTACTGGACCAGTGGTCTCCAAAATGGGGTGTACAAGGTGAACCCTCAGGGTGCAGGAGGGAAAATAGTAGAAAATGTATGTAATTTATAAATTTTAACTTAAAAATGATAGCTATTTAATGAATAAATATACATATATTTTGGGTGCATGGTCAGAATTCATTTTTATTGATGGAATACACAGTAAGGTGGAATCACTGCATGGGACAGTAATGTATTGCCTCAAATACACAGAAATTGTAAGAATTAAGTCCTATTAAAGACTTTACTCTTTACATGGAGTTTGTTTCATTTAAAAATATTTTTCTTTTTATTTACTCATCCTGATGGGGTCTTGTCTTCCCTTCTTTCCCTCAGGGTATGCTGCCTGTGCAGCCAGTCTTCCTTGCATGGACAGAATGTTTCAACTGCTTCAGGTGGCTTTCACTTCTACAATCATTTAAGTTTCAGCCCAAGAACTTAGTAAAGCCTTATGTTATGTTTTGACATGCTTTTATTTTGATAAAAAAATAAAGTGATGCTTTCTCTGTCAAGAATGAGTCGCCCTGACTACCTCTGTGCTGTACCAGTTAAGGCTGTCTTCACATTAGGGCCACTTTCTTTCCTTTTTGCTCCAGACTGGACCTTCCTGTTCTCAAGAATGGCAGATGTGGAGAGGAGGAGTCCAGGATTAAAAGCACTTTCTCATTCACCTGTCATCCTTTGGAAAAGCAGGTGACTGAATTAAGTCCCTTCTCTGCTAAAGTTCCAGTTGTTCCCTGATTTGAGGGAATGTTGTAAATGTTCTGATCACAGATAATAATCCAGATACAACTGAAATTTGCTTGGTTTTGAGTGCTTGTATTTAATGAAAAGTCCCGTTTATTGCTTTTTGTTATTTATAAGGCTATCTCCTTTACAAAATCATTACCTTTAGAGTAAGGCATTCAGGATCTAGGTTTTGTGCAGAGAATTTGAATGCATCACAGAGGAGGATGTTACTTCAAAGCAGTTGCATCTTTTTGCTTCTGAATATTTTTTAAAGGTGTGAGAAGCATCCATTCTCATAGCCCTTTCTGTGGGTAGATGACTACTTTATGCAATGCTTTTTTTCTTTTATGCTGCTCCATCTCTTCTTGCCCACAGCCTCAGGCATCCAGTGGTTGCAGCCAGCCTCCATCCTTGCTGGTATGGGAAGTCACAGCAGGTGAGCCATGCTGCACTGTCCTAGGCTGTGTTCATGGTACTCAACTTATCATTCTGGCAGTGTAATATTTGGTCTTTTTTGCTTAGGAATTTATAGAAATATTTATTTACACTGGTTTTTCAGATCTCTGGACCGTATATATTTCCTTTTCTAGAATCATTATTCTAGAGAGTGGTCTTAATATCACTATTTGTGGGCCTCCCTTCTCATTTAATGATTGATCCTGATTACAGAAATCGTGGTCTGAGGATTCTGAAACTCTTACAAAGGTGTATTTTTATCTGGAATTTGTATGCTAGCAGATGTTAATACTGACCATAGAACTTTGGTTGTAGATCTTTTTTGTGTGTGTTCTGGGGAATAATGCGCCATGTAAGATTATTTCAGAAATTATAGCATTTCCTAGAGAGAATCCTGTTACCCTAACCAAGATGTCCTAGATCATTTAAGAAAACAACAACAAAAAAGTAATTGCTACAAACAAATGCATGCCTACTTTTGAAATACCTATTTTAAAAAAGTCAGTTAAAAAATAGGAGACTTTAGATTTTTATCTCAGGAATTTTTCTCAATAGCTGTTCGACTGAGTATATACACTGTAACCCAGCTTTTGTACTGGATACTGGACCTGATTATTTAATATTTTGTTTTGTTTAATTCTACAAAGTTGCATCCTGGACAGCTATCTACTGACTTCAGTAATGCCATTCCTCTTTTGCTCTCCTTTGTTGTGAAGTTTACATGAGTGATCTCTGGAAAAAAGTAGGCTGTGTCAATTGTGACTGTCACTGACCTTGTTGAAGTTATTTTGCAGGGTTTACCCTGGATGTAGTTGCCTTGTACAACCACAGCACGCTGGAGTTAATGGACAGGTACCAGCTCAAAAAAATGGGGCAACAGTAAAGATTTAGTTTAACCTGCACAGCTACCAATGGCAGCGTTTTTTTGGGGTGGCACTGGCAGGTCAGGCTTGGGGATTTTTTTTAAATACAAATGCATTTTTCACTTATATTTTTAACTGGCTTGAATCCGTTTAACTGCATAGTAAGGGACCATCCATCAGAGGAACCTGAAAGCTTTGTTCTAAGCGTCTCTGGCTGATGGAATATGCTGAACTGGGACCAGCCAGACTGAAGCATGAGCCACTTGTACTTGGGGTTGTTGCCCAACTTTTCTGCAGGAATCAGAATTTTGCAACTGCTAGTTTGATTGTTAGTGCTTTTCTTGAGTAACTGATGTCTAGTAGTCTTCATTGTTTTTGTTTGCTTTGTTGATCACTAGCAATGATAGTAATTTGGCTTTGAAGTTGAGCACTTCTTCTCCCAGCCTAACACTATCAGTTTAGGAACAGATAAAGCTATTAAAAAAAAAGGAGAGAGAGGAAAGAGTGAAACCTTCATTTTCAGTAGGAAATCTGTAGATATCTTCCAGGCCAACTCTTCCCTAATGTAGAAGCCATCCTATGCAAAGCATGAAGGTTGCCTCTTCTGTTTGGCATGAGCTTGTGCCTACAGCCAGCTTCAGCCTTCCTGAGCTGGAGTGAAATTGAAAGGGAGTTAAGAGGCACAGTGACAGATCCAGATCATGTCAGCCCTGGAGCCGTGTCCTCCTGAGTCTGTATTTGAGCCCAGTTGGCAGAACTAACATCTCGTGACTGGGCATCTCCAGTGAGTGGATAAAATAAGTTGGTTCTGTTGTTTGGCTGGGCATGGAGAGGACAGATAAATTCTGTGCAGCCCAAACTTGAAAGAGTAAGTTCCATGTATCCATTTTTACATGGCTGATGCTGTTGGCTCACTTACTGGTCATGTTCCCCTGCAGCTGGCAGTTTGTAGGATTTGATATTTTTACCTTAGGGTTCCATTTTTGTTGTGTTCCTCGTAGCAGGAATGCCAATAGTGACGAGTGAAGTGCTTGAGTTTCAGCTGCTGGCTACTCCAGTGTGTGTCTGTGTTCAGTGTGTGTCACAAGCAAGAACTGTTACACTGCAGTTGATATATCGGCAAAGGGCATTTTCAACCGATTTTACACATTCAGAGTCGGAATGTGTTCCAGCAGGATGAAGTAAACATGATGAAGGAAGCTTTTGGCAGCACTGCACTTGCGCTGCACCCAGGTCTGTGCTTGGGATGGAGAGGCAACACTGTGGTAGTGTCCCACCTTTCCTGGGCAGCAGTGTGTCCCACCTTTCCTGGGCAGCAGTGTCCCACCTTCCCCAGGCATAGCTCATGGACTGGCCCAGGCATTTGCAGCTAGCTGCTTTGTTCTCCTTCCCCAGCAGATACAGGAGGAGTCCTAAAACCTAGCACTGTAGTTTATGGATTGGAAAGAAAGGAGGAGTGCTGCTCTAATTAAATTTGATTTATTTTAGCGCTTTGTTTTTACTTCTGATTTGCCTGTTCTCTTTGCAGGTGGAAATAGTCCTAAAAATTTTTTGCCTTGCTGTATGTAACTACTGTGTGGGTGTTGCTAGGAGAGATAGAAACAAGGGGATGAGAAATTATCCCCATTTTTTTTTAATCAACACTAGTGTATATTATTTGCCTGGTTTGGGGGACAGATACGGGTATGTGTGCACATTGATTTTTTTTAATCTTTTTTTTCCAGAGTAGTATTTCTACCCTGCTTTTAGCCTATCACATGTAATTTAATTCTTGAAACATCTTGCCTAGTTTCATTATTTGAATAGCACAAGAGATAAAGTTACCAGTTCAAGTCCTTGTTCATGACTTTTTACATAAGCATTTACATGTAAGTGTGCTGTGTGTGTGTGTTGAGGGTTAGGTGAGAAGAACCATGCCTGCTTCCCTGACGAAGAGCTTGCCTGCAAGAACTTCTCCACCTGAGCTCAGAGACTGGTGCTGGAAGCATTGCTTGTACATTGTGTGGAAGGCAGCAGGTGTTAGTGCGATTACCAAGGTACATTTATACATGGGGAGAAGGGGCTGTGTGTACACCTTCCATCACTTCTGCTCCAATCAATCAAATCCTTCACAAGTCCTAGTGATATTTGAGTATAAAGTAACAGCTGAAAGGCCTGTGGTCGTTAATTTTTAACAGCCCAAATGGCTTCCAGGCTTTTGGTTTTTTTATTTTTTTTTTCCAAGGTAAATCATAAAACAGTAATTCACATGTGAAAAAATTTGTCACATTTAAAGAGCAGCAGAATCCTGTGGGACTTTGCAGAGGAACACATTTCCTGATGTTTGATGACTTTTAAAAATCAGTGGTGAAGGCCTGGTTTTCACTCTCACACTGCAGAAACCTGGGACATCATCATCAGATGTGTTTACAAATGGGAAGGGGCTTTACATCATACCAGTGAAAAAGCAGCAGTGGTAAAATGATGCACCTGTATTTTCAGGAAAAAAATTCTTTCCATTTTTGACTAGACTGATTAGATGGCTTTGTGAAATAAGTGTTTTGTTTGGTGAATCTGGTGGTATAACCTCATATTGCTTTCTAGCCCTCTAACATTTTTCCAGAACTAACCCTGGGACTATGAAACCAAATTCCTTGTAGTATGGGATAGTGCAAAGAAATAAGAGCCAGCTGCAAGATGATGATGCTAGTTCTTGGACATGAGCACTGCCAGTTGAACAGCCAGGATGTGTCAGTCTCTACTGGATGTTTAATATTCAGTGATATCTTTAAGCTAATAATTAAGCAGTAGCATATATTGCATAATTCAGTATTCAATTTTGTTGGAATTGTATTCCTTCCTAAAGTCTTACATGGTTACTTAGTACCAGTACAGCATGGTTTGAGTTCTGTGCTTGTTTGTTACTTTAAGATTAAACCTTTCACCTTCTTTAGATTTCTGTAATTCTTAGGATTTTTCTTCTGATTTTTACAAATCTGGATTTAATGTCAGAGAGCTTTGTCATGAATTTTATTCACCCTTTTAATTTAAAGAGAGGGGAAAAATGGATATTATGAGATGGTATTGAGTTGAGTGATGGAAAGCAGGAGAGGCTGACAACTTTTAAAATGTTTGCTTCAGTAACTTTGAATCTTTAAAATCAAACTATTATCAGACAACTCAGCAGTTAAGATAAAGAAAGCAAAAATGACAACCACTGAATCATGAAGTATGCTCATTAAGTAGTTTACAACTTTGCAGAGTTAATCTAGGTGATGATAGCAGGCTCGTTCCTCGTTCACCTGCTGAAGTGTGGTAAACAGGAGTGGAGGCTTCTTACTGCAGGTGTAGAATGCTTGCATTTGACTGTCTGATTCAACATAGGTCTGAGCTGAATGTTTGAAACAGAAACCTTATCTAGAGGTATGATAAGTGACCTCCAAAAGAAGGTGAATTTCGTAATTTCACTTTTCTGCTGCAGCAAACAAGCAAATCCCAATCTCTTGAACTCATTTTTCTTGCTTTACAGGCAAATCCTCTGAGATGGTTTTGGGAAGCTATTTGCTTGTTGCAAGCAGTGCACACTAAACATGCTTCACCACCTGAAAAATAAAAATAAAAAAACCAACAAAAAAAATTAAAAATTGAGGGGCAGATGAAACTGGAGAAAGGACTTCCCATTTCACTGCAAGACTTAGAGGTTTTCTTGTGTGCCTTCAGGTCTTGTGTATTGGTTGTCTGCAGGCCAGAGAGTGGAGTGTTGGTGGGCTTGTATTTGGTTGTCTCTTAATATTTTACCATGAAAAAGCCTTTTGGCTGACAGAAGTGTCGTATGTTGTCTTATGCTGGATTTCATGGAAGCTGATGAAACTATTTTTGCTACATATTGTAGGAGCAGATCCTGCTTTCTGGGAGCATTGGCTATTGTGATACAATTTATTTACTGTTTTTAAGTAGATGTATCCTACTAACAAGAGTGTCATTTTATACTTTCACTTATCATTAAATTCACAATTTGATCTACTCTCTGTTTTACCAATCTTTTATATTTTGGAGCTACACTGTATTCTTGAAATGCCAGATTTGGGCTGTGACTCATGATAAATCTGCTTGGGTATGTCTCATCTTCACCCTCTGCTGTCTTCTCACTCTGGAAGTGGAGATGGCTTTTCTGTATTTCTTCAGGGGTTCATCCCACTGTGGACCACATTTACCCTCTACTGATCTGAATCTAACAAATTAAGTATATTTCTTTTAACACAGCTTGCAGTGGAGAACAGAGGTGATGCAAAAGAAAGCCCTAAAATTTGGATTTTTCAGAAGTTCAGGGGAGCCTTTCTCTCCATGCAGTTTCTTATGATCCTCTGCTGGAATGTGTTTCCAGTCCTGCCGGGCTGGATCTGAGGTGGGATGCAGTGAAAGATGTCTGTGGTGGAGGCAATTGATGTCTTTGTTTTTTTCCAGTCCTGGCTGTTTGCTTTATTTGATTTAAATAGGGAATGGAGTGAGGAGAAAGGCAAAGGAGCAGTTGTAAATTAAACTGGCACCCCTGTGGATTTGCGCTTAGATGAAGTGAGTTTCCAAGAGCTCATGTTAGAAAAGGGTTATGTTTAAAGTAAGTTTTTCTCATGTTTGGATCACAGTGATAGTTTTGCTCTTGCATTCTTCACTGTAGATGAGGAAGAAGCAAACATAGCATCCAGGATAGCGGCGTGTTTCAACACCGTCAGTTCAATGCTGTGAATTCTTGCCTGGGAGGATGCTGTTCTGAATGTCTGGGGGGTGGATGATTATGTATCACCTTCAAAAGTCCTGAGGTTTTTAGCTTCATCTTGATGGAAGAGTTAATCCATCAAGACTTCATTTCACAGTGCTAGTAATTTCCCTTATCTGTCTGGCAGGGGGGGTTGTTTGTTTTAATGTGATCTCATCGGTACTATTAAAGGAGTTGGAATGCTGAAACCGTTTTTTCCTTTTATTCCAGTGCCAAATATATATAAGTGGTTTTAAGGTGGAGAGTATGCATTAGAATTATTATGCAGTATAAATAGTAAACACTTCTCAGATGGCAAGTGGAAATAATTTTAGTTTATATTCTGCAGCACACAGTGTCGTAATGATTTGAGGCATCCTATTTTACAGGGCAGATTTCAGATATAGGTGACTGAAGCATTATGGGAAGTTCAATCACTGTCCAAACAAAACCTTGGATTAAAAGATACGTATCTTGCTCTATGATTGCTCCCTAGTTTTAAATGTTACTCCATTTATGTATGTTTCTCTGCATAATTTTTGTATTAGTAATTCTGTTGACTAGAGCGATGAATCCAAGAAATAGGGAAAACTGAAAGCAAGATTGTACATTGCATAAAAAGTTTTCAGTCAGAACTTAAAAAAATCACCAATGTAGAAGATTTAGATACTCAAAAAAAATCCAGGTTTTATCTGTTCTCTTTCCTTGAGTGTTCTGTGCCTTCTCTTATGAATATTTTCCTTAGTGGGGCATGACCCATCCATTCTCAGGTGTCTTGGGACTCAGGTGGCTTGTGGGACTCTGTAGACCAGGCCTTTGATAAGAATTAAACTACATCTTTATGATGTTATCTGTGTGGGAATTTGTAGCAGTCAGGTGCTTTGATTATCTCGGTGATTTTGCTTTGCACTGGATATTAGGCTGGGTTCTTCCCATTCTCCTACATACTGTGAAAATCTTGGAAACTGCTTTTATCTTTGCTCTGGGCTTGCTTCAATGATGACCCTATTGATTTTATTTGCTTTTGTTGTGGGGTGGCTTTTTTTCCTAAGGAATGGCGAATGTTCAACTTCTCACCTGTCTCTTTTGATGAGCAATGCGTACTTTTTTGATCATTGCACTTTATCCAATATATATTGTTCTAACTCCAGGTTTTATGATTTCAAGTTACAATAATTTTCAAGGTCATTGGGACACGTCTTTCCCTGCATCAAGAGGAGAGTTCTGACTGGCAGTAAGGGTGTCATCTAGGGGAGGGGTAGTAACTCCTCACCAGCTGGAATGTGAATCTGCTGTCGGAAACCAAGCAGTGCTCACGTGTAGGGAGTGTGTTAATGGGTTTGCTCTTTGCCAGGCATGTGAGATGAATACCAAGAACAGAATAATTTGGACATTTTCCTCTTCTGGCAGATTAAACAGTACACTGTGTTCAACCAGTCTACACAGAGTCCTTGAATATTTGATGCCAACACCTGTTAAATTCTTCTAGAAAGGTATTTAGGTATTATAGGGAGGAAAATTGTATGTCCTTGTTTAAGTACCCCAGAAAGGAGCTTGGTGCTAGAGACCAACATTGATCCAAATGATGAGTAAAAAAACTACTTGGAGGCAGGGGTGGGAAATCTTCCCTTGATTTTTTTCTGCTGTTGCAATTGCTGTGTCATTCCCCTCAGCAAGCAATGTTAAACAAGATAAAATATGACTAGAGAAAAATATATCTGTATATATCTCATCAGTGTTCACTGATGTAAATTCATGTTTCTGAGTAGGCCCTGGGATGATTTTTTTTGCTACATTTGAAATGTTATGTTGAAATAAAAATTTTCCCTTTTTGCTTTTAATTTTTTTTCTAAACTGACCATCATTTCTGGACTGTGGCAGTAAACTACTGGAAACATAAAGCTCTTCATGGTAAAACAGATGTAGATCTTGGTCAAAAATACAGTATGACTTGCTATGGTCGCTAAAGTAAAATGGCATCTCTGTCAGTTCAAATCCGTCTGTAGCTGAATTTAAAAACTTCTCCTGCCCTGTGTTTTGATGACTCATATGCCATTTTCATGTTCACTGAAGAATTCTTTGAAGACTCTTAAGGTTTGGACATGCCTGGAATAAACTGAGTGCAAAGGAGGGAGCCTGCCCAAGGTTTGTCACACAAACTTCCTCCTTCACCTGGATTCTTGCAATGACCCATTCAATTCCAGCATGACCCATACAGTTTAGTATGGATTTAGTAAGGATTGTGCTGTTATCCTTTGAAAGCCCGTGAACTCTGCTGGGAGTTGAGCATCATAAGAATTCTTCATGTCCTTGGTGATGGAGTACCTTTTGCATACCAGATGTCTTGAGGTCAGGATGGTTCAATGTAAAGGTTTAGGGTTAAAAATACATTTATTTGATTCACTACAGGAAAAGTTTCTTTTCAAAGTTGTAAGAAGGCGGCACATCAAAATCTGTTTACAGAGTTAGGCTTAGCTGAGTTTTCTGTTTGTTGTTTGTTTGGGTTTTTCAGTACTAAGATCCTTTCTTGCCTACTTTTTTGTGTTCAATAGCTTGTGATAGTGGCTAATGAGCCCCACAGCTGAGCTGACATGTCCCAGAGTCACCAGAATCTTACTTTTGTATCCTTTCAAGTAATGTGTCCTGACACACTTTTGCTGGAGCTGGTCAGAACAGCTGCTCTGAGTTATTTTCCTCTCCCTGCCTAAAACATGAGAAATGTCCTGACTTTTCCAGCCTCCTTTCTTTCACTAGACACTGGCCTGTTATCTTGGGGGAGATAAAGCAATTTATGTGTCCTTAGACTCTAGATCAAAGTTTCTGTTGAGTATCTCACCTTGCGCGTGTCCCATTGTGGTCTTCAGATGCTTACAAGGCACATTGTGCATTTAGTGTTGTCACTACCTATTATATTTTAATAGTATGGGAATGAAAAGGAGTATAGTAGAGGTAGGGAATGATTTAATCTAAGATGAAAATATGAAATTCACTTCACAATGCCTGTAGCTCTTTTCTTTGCAAGTATCATGTAAAACCAAGCGTTTTACTGTAGAGCTGAATTTGAGTGTTGGCATTGAGTAATTTCATCTTCCTGTCATGTGCAGTGGTAGTTTTGAAAAGAGGAAGGGGATATTCTAAGATACTCTTAAGAGTATTTTTAAAAATTGGTAGTGTGAAAGAAGTGT
This sequence comes from Parus major, assembly GCF_001522545.3. Classification (NCBI taxonomy): domain Eukaryota; kingdom Metazoa; phylum Chordata; class Aves; order Passeriformes; family Paridae; genus Parus; species Parus major. The sequence goes on along the minus strand of NC_031773.1, from coordinate 31,099,483 downwards.
AGAGCTCTCAGGCAACTTTTATTTAATGAGGTTGTACAAATGTGTTCTCAGTTGGGCAATATTTCTATTTAATTGAGGTACAAGACAAAGTTTTCACTTGTTCAGAAGTATGTCACATCATGCTGAATTTGTTGTAGTACTGGTTGTAGATATGTGTGGACATCAGATTTCTGACTAAAACCTTTTTAAGCTTCCAGTGAAGCTGAAAGTAACGCATGGAAACCTTGTGTTTTGGGCATTATCTCTATTATGCTGTGTTGGAATTACAGTGCAGTTTTATATGATTCTTCATTTGGTAGCTATCTACTGGGTACAGCCTCATGGATTCTCCTAGTTCTTAAAAGCAAACAAACAGAACTCCCTAAAACTCACCACAAAGAAACCAACTTGCCATTCCTGTTGAGCTCTATAGTCTGGTCTGTAATAACTGCACTTCTTTTTTTTATTTAACATTTTTCATTATTCTGGTCAATTATTTCCCCTGTTTTCTACAGAAACAAGATCTGTGAAAGTGTTCTGTGTATACCTCCTTACTTGGCTGAAAATAGTCAATGGGTTTCAAACTAAGTTTTACATTCATTACTTTTGTGGAAATACTGAACTGTAGGGAGTGCTTATTGGTCTAATACTCAATAGATATCAGATGCTGGAGATGTCACATGTCTTTCAGTTCTGGGATTTTCATGGCACTTGAGGTTTTGGGATTTCCTCAGTACAGCCTTTTGGGGAGAGATTGTTGCTTTGGCTCTGTTAATGAAATGCAGATGCGGGTTTAGTTTCATGAATTGTTCAAATTCATTAGCTTGCAAAATGGCAAGCCACTTGCCACGTCTCCTTGCCTCAATCACCTCTCCTGGAAATTGAAAAGTGCCCTCTGAAATAAGCTGCTGCTTAAAGTGAGGACCAGGAAGCTAAAAACACTCTCTAATCACTTCAGTGTCTTTTCTCTCAAGTTTCCTTTTTCCTACAGGTATTGAAGAGTTTTCCCTTAAAATAACTGAAGAATTAATAAATAGGAAAGTTTCACACAAGAAATCTCGTATGGCGTGGGATAGCTCTCTTATAACCACGTCTGATTTCTCTGCTGCTGCAGAGCTCAGCTTTCAACCTGTGTTTTACTGAGTGGAGAAGCCACTTCAAGGTACACGTCAATCACGTGCAGAATGTGGCTGGCAGTAAGCTAACCTGGTAAATGCTTTGTGGCCAGGGCAGCCTGCAGCTTTAGTGCAAGCTGTAAAACCTGCCTGCAGAGGCAGGATGAAGCTGTTTGCTTGCACAAACCATCTACACTGGACTGAGGTACTAGAGTGTGCACCATTTTTTCTGGAGCGTAAACTGGAACATGGTATAGCATTTGGGACAAGGGTGCAATAAATCTGAGCCTCAAGTTTCAGCCTGAAAATAAAATAAAATAACGTGACCCAAATCTGAATTTTTTTTCTTTTGTATTTTACAAAAATTTATTTTCTTTTGTATCATCTTTAATTTGTTTCTTCATTCACCTCTATCTGCTCTTGGAGTATTTGATCAGTCCTGAGTTCATGTTATCGATATTCTAGTTCACCTCTCCTGAGGTCTCACCAGAACAACACAGGTGTTTTCTGTTTCTGAATGCAGCTGCAGAGTAGGAACTTTAGAGACAATACACGGAAGTTGTAGTTTCGCCTCCTGAAACCAGGTTAGGGCAGTACTCCAAGGAGGAACAACAGTTTAAAACCACTTCTTCCTTAATTCTGTCTTCCTGTGGTACATGCAAACATTACTGTACAGAAAGAGAGACAACAAACTGGCAAGCTGTTATGTTATCCTAGTATGAATTTTCAGGTAAGGAAAAGAAGGCTTTTGTATTTGGTCTGCTGACACTTTTACTTAAAGTTTTAAAGGCCCTTACTGAGAGCAGGGCTCTTGTGACTAGCTAATCTGGAGGCTCCTGGATGAAGTTTTTTCCCAGTTTTGCCAAGATTATAAACTGGAAATTTGTCTTAAGTGGAAGCAACTTTCTTAAAACCTCACAACCAATGTGTGAAGAACTTGGGAACAGGTACAGATTTCTAATACTTGAATTGATGCTTTGTGCCTTGGTGAGAAAGAGAAGTTTTCAAGCATCTCCCCTAGAGCAACTGGTGTTATCCAGCTAATGTTGTTTTAAGACAGTCTGCTTTGAGCTGCCTGCCTGTGTTGTCCACCAGATAATCTCTTTTGTAACATCCCTCAGGGTAGTGTGGCGTCTGTGGCTCGGCCGTGTCGGCATTGTTGATTTGGCATTGGTCACTGCAGGTTGGTTTGGCTGTGAGTGGATAGCTGGGGGGCTGGAGGCAGCTTGTGGAGGGTGACAGGCACAGTAAATCCTACTGGGAAAGATGGCAAAGACACCTGGAGGGTGATCAAGCCTCGGCTGCCTGTTGGCTTGCCTGATGAGTCGGGCTCACAAGACTCTTTATGAGGGCTTATTGCCTGAGCTGAATCTCCAGCCTTTGATTCAGCATAGCTGCTTCTTGATTTGCTAGAAGGATAAAAGACTGACATATGGGCTTTTATTAGCCAAAAAATTACAGTTTATCTGATTCAATACCTGAGTTATCTCTTCTGCTGAGGCAGAAAGCGCAGTTGCCTAAGGCAACCAATATGTTTGGTGCGATTGCAGGTTGTGATTGGTAAACCTCTGTGGGTTTGACTGATATGACATAAAAAATGATGTTGTCTTTTTTCAGAGCAGTGCTGGTTGCAAATACATATTAATTTTGCTGATTTTATCCTTCTTTACCAATGTTTGTTAAGAACATCTGTCATCTCCTAATAAATGAGATACCGAGTGGGAGCCAGCTTTTCCTTTTTTAAAAGTAGTGCTAATATTGGTTTCTACTCCATTAGAATCTGTCCTGAGTATGCAGATAGAGCTGGGTAATGGAAAGGTTCACTGTAATCCTTTTTTCCCCTGGCTTACCTACTACAGCTAATGGCCAGAGGTGCAGAAGGAGATGGGGCTGAAAAGAAGCACTGTATAAAAACAGCCACGTGTCATTTCCGGGGTGCAGAGTACGAACTCCCTGTTTGGAGAGATGAGAAAACAGTGAACTCAGTTGACATCTTGGGGATGTGGAACTGAAGGCAGGAAAAGCACTTGCTTTTCCAGGCGTACTCTAAATTAGTCTTTCAGTTTCTTGCAGAAATAAGTCCACTTGGGGTCTAGGGACAGTTGAGAGGGTAGGTGTTGATTCTGTAAGTCTTTTGACTAGGGGTGATCTTTTCTGAGGTGATAGGCCTGAGGTCCCAAGAAAATGGGATTGTTTGAACCTGCTGTTAATGTTGAACTTGTAATTATTCTTAGTTACAGTTGGGAGAAAGGAAACTTGTAAGTGGCTAAATAGATGAAGAAACAAAAATTATTTTTCTTGGTTACTTGTAGGAAAATTACTTCAAATGTAGGGCTAAGTATCCCACATACCCTTCTTCGCTGCTTTTGAGACTACCAAAGGTTTAACCCACAGTTCTCAGCAGTTTCAGCTGCAGAATCATCCTGTAATGCTGAGTTGTAGAACTGGATTTCCTGGTCTTGAAAATAGCAAACCCTGTGTTTGGTATTTGGGAAATGCCGTTGACTGAGTATCAGCACCCTGTCACTGGCTGAGAAATGTCATTGCTCAGCCTGGGGACACCAGTTTATGATACCAAGAAATGTGGTTGCCTAAGCACTGGAAAGCAAACCCCCAGTTTTGCCCTCCAACTCTTTTCCCAACTTGACTTCACTGACAAACTTACTGGGAATAGGAGCAGCCAGTGGTTGTCCAGCTCAGAATATACCTCTATATGGAAGAGTATATTTGCTAAACTGCCTGTCTGGAGGTGTTAGCGCAGGTGAAGGAAACTCTATGGACTATAAAGCAGTCTTGCTAGCTTTGTATGAGGTCAGAAGAGAGGGCATGTGGGGTGTTTGGATTTAGGGCATACTTTTCTGTCCCTTGACCTGGGCTGTATAGCTGTTGTGTAGGTGAAAAAGCCTGTTTCTTAGTTTGAAAAAAATGGGTTTTTTACAGTTCTGTCTGAGAGATCTGAAGAAGGGGATTATATTCTGATTAATAATACCTATTTGAAAAGTAATGGAGACATACATGTTGTCAGATACAAAATTCAGATTTAGAGATGTACTTGTAAATCAAAAACTGTGAATAAACACTTGAAGGACTATTATTATTAATTGCTGGGATGCTGATAGATGGCTCCAGTCTATATAACTTCACTTTTCACTTCAAGGTAGCTGTAGAACATGCAGGGGAAAAAATAATCTTTCTCTCCTTACACATAATGTGTTATCAGAGCCATTCATCTGTCACTTTCCTCTCCCCAGACTAGCATTCCTCATGCTGTTTGTCCCCCTTACTGTGCTAGGATTATGTCAGAAAGCTCTATTTAGAGGGTGATTTTACCTCAACAAAATGGGTTTGCGTAAGCTGTGCTGCATTTTATCTGAGTGGGAAGATTTTGTTGTAGTGCACATTACCACTGAGCTGTTGCTTCCCAGTGGAAATCCCTGTAGATGTGTGTCATCAGTAAAGCTCATCTGAGGTGCAGGAACAAAGCTGGTGGGGGACTGACCTTGAGGTGCAACATGAGCTCCTACAGGAGCCTCACACTGTGACAAATAGTCTTGGAGCTGGCTGTGCTTGCTGGCTGTGTTCTCTGGTGTTCACCACCTTCTCTCAGCAGCAAATATAAATGGAGCTGCACTCTGATTTTATATGTGAGAGGTAGTTGAAATATATTTTCATATGATTCTGAAATCAAGAATAAATTGGCATATTCTAATGAGCAGCAGTTCTGCCTGTTTCACTGCATTCTGCACTCATCAAAGCACCAGGAGTATGTTGTAGGCTGTAGGCCTGCATGGCTGGGAGGCAGATACAAATAAGCTACAATAGGAGAAGGGAAACATTCTGGTTTTTGTTTACATACTATTCTATCCATCTGCTCATTTACAGAATTGCCCATGCTAGTTTGTGGATTTTTATTATTTTTATTTGGCTCCCAAAGGTGTGGAAACTTCATTGTTCTTGTAATCTGCCAAAGCTGGAAAGAAAAGCTGTTTGTTCAATTAGGCTGTTTCAGGCTTCTGTGCAGTTTTTGACTTGCTTTTGAAAATCCAAAGAGCTATGAGTATCAGAATGCCTGAGAGGTGAGGAATAAGCATGACACAGATGTCTCAAGCTCTCTTCATATCTCTGAGCTCTTGCTTGTTTCCATTAACTTCTGACCAAAATGATAGTGTTTAAGAGCATGCCCATCTCTTACCTCGACAAGATGGATAGTCTCTTTCCTCACATAGTGACAAAAATAGTTCTTTCTCTGATTAAACAGGCATTATCAAACATATTGAAAGCAAAGGTGGTCTCCTTATTTTTGAAAGAGCAATTCTTCAGGCAGATAAGCTTAGTAGAGTTGCAATGTTTTTTTGAGACCTAATATAGATGGGGTTGAGGAGTTTTCACCTCATGGCGAGCACCTAAATGATATGCAAAACAGCCCCACAAACTGGATGTTAGTTTGACTGTATTATCCCTTGAGTCTTATAAATGCCTATGGGGTAGTGGTGATACAGGAAATATTCTTAGAGCAAACAAGCTGAGTGTGATCCTCTTCTCTCCCTGCTTTCTTGGCCTCCTAATGAAGTGATGCTGCCTTTGTTACTGAAGATAACCCTCTTAGTGTTTTGAAGACACTTGGTAAGGGACAAAGCCTGAGATGATTTAAACAGTTAGGGAAGTATTATTCCCATGTCCAAACAATGCATTTCTTTGTTAATATGTAGTAAAAATGATCAGTCGTACCTTAATCAAGACAATTTTGAAGGTCTGTGTTGACTATTGAGGACTAACTATAATAATTCTTTTGTTCAATTTTTTTAATTGTGATATTTAAAGCCCAGTTGAAGGCCACTGTGGAGTCATAGGCAGATAAAAATGCTGGAAGCACAGAAGTCTAATGGATACAATTATCATTGTAGCTCTCTTTGCACTAATTATTGAGGCTATTCAAAATGTAATTGGGCATGAAGTTTTGTCGGTAGAGGCAAAAATTCTACTGAATGTTTGGCTTGTGTTCAAAACATACCATATCCTAAGAGAATATTAGTTGGTATATTTCACAGCACATTGTATTCTTGTCTGTTAGCTGATGAAAGAAATGGCAAAAAAAGGTGTTATACTGTGAAGCCAACTACCAACTAGAAAATCAGAGGAGTAAAAGTGAGGAAACCCATAGGCTGAGACAAAGACAGTTTAACAAGGAGAGCAAAAGCTGAACATGCAAGCGAAACAAAACAGGGAATTAAAGGACCGCTTCCCTTGGGTGGGCAGGTGCTCAGCCAGCTCCAGGAGAGCAGGGCCTCATCACATGTAATGATTACTGGGGAAGACAAATGACATCAGACATCCCCCATCTTCTTTCCTTCAATTTAAGTACTGAGCATGATGTCACATTGTCTGGAACATCTCTTTGGCCAGTTTGGGTCACCTGTCCAAGATGTCTCCTCCCAGGTGACAGGGAACAATACTCCCCCCAGTCTCTTCCCCAACACTGCCGTACAAAAGGCAGAAAAGGCCTTGTCTTCATTTTGTTCTCAGCAATAACAAACCAAAAAAAAAAAAAAAAAAAACAAAAAAAAAAACCAACCAAAAAAAAAAAACCACCAACAAAAACCCCCTCTGTTATTATCACTGTATTCAGCACAAATCCAAAACATAACCCCATACTAGGGGCTCTGTGAAGCAAGTTCTCTCTTCCCCATCAAAACCATCATAAGTAAGCATTTCGATTTTTGTTTTCCTGTCCTTGTAGTTAAGTTTGTGCTGGTAAGCAGCAGATAAATCAGGGGTGGGGGAAGTACTGTTGTCATAGAGGTAAGGAAACAGTGCAGTGAAGTTTTTGTATGCATATATAAATGGGAAAGATGGCATACTTACTGCTTAATCCCCTGACCTTCCATTGATGGAGTCACAAATGCATTTTAGATTCATTGGCTAGTTATGGTCTAAAAAGTACATTAAATCCAGAAGACTGGGCAAAGTTTAATGCATGTGGAAGTAAGAGGATTAAGCAATTTTAGTAATTTTTTTGCTGTAATTGAAAAAACCATGCCTTCTTAAGCAGAAACATTACTTGCAAAACAACAACAACAAAAGGCGATGCAATTGTCCTTCAGCATCCAGCCTCTTGGAAAAGCCTCTTCCCTTCATAAAAGGGAAAAGAAGTGCCAGCCAGAATAAATTTCACAAGAAGGGAAGGAATCACACAGAGACATATTTGTCTAAGCTCAAGTGATAAAATGTGATTAACTGAGACTGGAGCAACCACTGAGGTTGGAGCATGCACCACATACACTAGGAGACCATGAAGCACAAAGTGGACCATTCTTTTGGCATTGACTTGGTAGTGTGTGGTCCCAGTACTACAGCAGGAGAGTAATGTTCCTTTAAAAAGTGTTCAGTAAAGTATGTAAATAGCTCTTCTTGCTGCCTGCTGTCTACTCCAAAATGCTACCTTGGAGTTCTTACGCATCAGGGACAGAGCGGCTGTGCTAAGGCCGTTCTGAAGATGCTTCAGAAACTGATTTTTGTTTTGTTCCAGTTTATGAATGGAAGTAGATCATAAGGACTGCGGGCTGTCAGGTTGGCAGGTTGGCATCTTCCTTTCCTGTTGGCACCACCATCCTCCAGTGGGTAGGGGAGCAGATAGACATATTTGCAGACTGGTTTCTTTGCAGACCTAAATGGGCAACTTTGCCCTGAGTGTATAATGCTGCTCTGGAAGCGGTCAGGCAGTGTGCCTTCACTCAGATGCCCTTCTTTCACTTGTTTCATCCTGTGAGGCCACACAATTTTTAATGTATGTGTTAAAGGAGAGATCTGTGTAACAGTACGCAGTGTGACAGGAGACACCTTTGCCCCTACTGCAACCACTCTCCATTCTATGGAAGAACCTATTTCTTCTACTCCAAATCACTTCTTTATAAGACTGAATTTTGTGCTTACTGATATAGTCAATATTTTAGAGAAATTGATTTTTTTTTTAATGCTTGCTTTTTAATTTTTTTCCTTTTCCTTTCCAGTAGCGGAAGACTCCTCTGTGCTTCAAATCTTTCTTTTCTAATTGCCATGCTGATTACTTGTGTATTCTGTGGGGCATTTTATTTCAACACTCGGAGATTGTATTTCTTAATCTTTGCATGGTAAATAAAATGTGTCCTAATCAAATAAGTTTATCCCTGTAAAAATATACATATGGGGTATATATATCTATATATCTATATGTATATATGTATATATAGATATATCTGTTTATGCATGTCTTCAAAGCATTAAGGAAGTATGGTGCTTTAACTGGTTCAGGAAACACTAATTTTGTACAGTAGGTGGTGTGATTGTATTTTGTGATTATTTGAGTCTGTGGAGTAAATCTCCTTTTTCAGAACTGAAGAATTACCCCTACCCTTGAAACACACACTCTGATGAGAAAAGGTTGGTATTCTGAGCTGGTTGATGGGTAGAGGGAAGGAAAATTATACTGACGTCAGTTAAAAGTGTGGGACAGCTTATGCATTGCTTTGAAGATGATGCACCAGCTCTTTGTGCCCCCCCCCCTTTTTTTTTTGTGTGTGGCAGTTGAACAGCCATCACTTAATGCTGCTGGAGGTGTTTTGTCCTTGGCAAATGATTTGCAAATCCTTTGCTGCCGCTTGTTGATCATTTTGAATTGAGAGCAGATTAATTATTTTCCCTACTAGTAGTGTTGGCCTCTTAATAAGAGCTATCCAGCTTTTTGTGCCTATCTAAATATCCTGTGCTCAAGGACTCCAAATGTATATATCTAGGTAGTGTGCAAATGTCTAAATATAGCAATAATAATATCTAGCTTTCTTCTTTTCAGTCACCAGAAGAAATTGTTGGATACATTTCCATGTGTGTGGAGTATGGACTGAGATAAGTCTATATTGATGTCTGTTTCAGTATTAATTTCTGACATCTCCCTGGTACTTTCAGAAGAGGAGAAATCCTTCTTATGAAAAGGTCTCTGAGCTTGTCTTTGGTCCCTGATTGTGGGTTGGGCTTTTTCCCTGTTATGCTAGAGAATATGTAGCTCTCAGCCCCTTTCTGAGCTGCCAACTTTCTGTTCCACTGAAGTTACTTCTGGCTCCAGTCCCAGTATTTGTGGGGAACAATAGATCCCATTTTAGCCTATACAGATTTAATTGCTGTGAATAAGGTTGACAATTATCTTCTTTGGAGTCTGAAAATTCCACCAGCTGTTTTAGATGCATTTAAATAGTTACACCATGCTAAACTCACATATTGCATCAGGAACTATAAGGCAAATATGTCCTTGGCCTTTATTTTAAAAGTAATTTTTGCTGCATTTATTTCTGTTTCTTCTGCCTTGCTTTAAACCCTAATTCTCTGCTTTGGGTGGCATTATTAGTCATACCAAAGGGCTTACATATCAAAGATGCAATTTGAGGAAAATGCATTTCAAATAGCAAAAAAACTTATTGAAAGAGAAGTTGACAGGCTTTTTGGGTTTTTTTTTTGGGTTTTTTGTTTGGTTTTTTTGGGTTTTTTTGGTTGGAGTTTTTGTTTGTTTGTATATTTGTTTTGCTCCCTCCACCCTCAGAAGCTCAGGCATGTAAGTGGGAATCATCTGACCATGTGCTGACAACCTGCTGTGTCAGTGTCTAGGCTCAGCTTTATCACCCAAGAAGAGGAAGACACATTTCATGCTATGTAAACAACTAAAATAGGTCAGATGAATCATGCCCCCAGATGTCTTCTTTCTCTTTAGCTAATCACCCAGACTTAATAAGCAGACTTAGCTGTCTGCACCGTAGGTAGACATCTGACTAGTTCTCACTCTGGGGACCATACTTGTCACAGCAGTCACATGTGGGTGACTAGACACATGTAGACATGAAAGAAGATTAAAAGTGCTTGGCTTCTTGATGCAGAGCTACTGCCAGTGCCAAGGTGAAGGTCCTCTGGGCTCATCTCCTTGAAACCAAAGACAAACCTGAGTGGATTTTCCCAGAAAAGAGACGTATCAGTACTCGATGTTCACAGTTAGATACCACTGAACTGGGGTGCACTGTCTCTTTCTCATTACTAGCTTCCTAGACTCCTAAGATACAGCTTCATAGCTTTCTTTTTCAGAAATGTTAGATGGGACTTCTCATCCCTGTTATCTGCTATTTTTACCTTCATATTGTCTCTTCAGTCTCGCTGTGGAAATACATTGATTTGGATTAAAAAAAAAAAAATCATTTCATTACACAGGTGTCCCTTTGGGGTAGCACACTGTTATATGAAGGTGGAGGTTGCTTATATTGGGAAAGCCAAGAGAGGGGGATACTTGAAGTTTGCTTTTCACCCTTTGCCTGAGAAGTTGTCTCTTGCTAATTTTACAGGTTATTCAGTTGCTGAATTCTGTGGGTTTTCCTTCCAGTCTGAATACATACTTTAATATTTATTTTATTTATTTAGAATCTCATCTAAAGGTGTATAAATTCAAACTTCCAATTTCACTCTTTGCCTTTGTGCATATTTCACAGCTTTATGCAGCTTATAATTTCTGAAAGCAAGTTGTTCCTTGGTGTAGCAGAAGGCTAGGGACACTCTAATACTTTATTATATTCTATACATGTTTTTACAGATCTTGACACAGTTTTAATTTTCAGTAGTCTGAGTGGCCTGGAGGGGTTTACATGGAAGTTGCAGTAGTCAGTTGGTTCTGGTGTTGACTTTGTTCTCGTTTAGACCTCTCTGGGATTGCATGTGCCTTTGGTCACACTGTGCAGGATCTACCCCATCAGGGCTGCTTAAGTTTGTGTCAAGCTATGCAGTCTTGTCTAGGCCTCTTTGGGCACAAGTGATTCTCCTTTGTTATAGTGCTTTTTGAAGTATTCGATGTTCGCCCTACTTACTGTGTTTGTGCTAAGTATTTGGCAGTCTGTAGGCTTTCCAGTGTGCCTGTTGCATGTACAAGTGAAAACTTGGATCAAGCCTTTTTAGGTGCTTGTACTATTGACTTTGGAAAGGGTAAGGTTTGTAGTGGAGGCAGATTGCACAGCACAAGTAGAAGAAATAGCAGCGCTGGAGAAGCGTGACCTTTCAGACTTCACAGGGTGTCAGTGAGTTGTTCATGCTCAGGGCAACTCCTGTGCACACATCAGGTAAGATAAGCCTCTTGTGCTTTGCTCCCTCTGCATTCCCTCAGGGACATGGTCCTGGACACCTGTTCTAGGTGACCCTGCTTGAGCAGGGCTTTGGACCAGATGATCTCCAGAGGACACTCCCAAGCTCTGGTTCTCTCGTTTTGCACCTTCCAAAACTTCTTAACCTTGTTAAGCCTCCCCTGCTCCTGGGTGGAACACATCTCTTCATCCCACTCCCTGCAAGGACAGAAGGAGCCTTTGGTGGAAATTTACCCTGAGGTTGTGGCATACCATGTTAGTAGATGTTGTGCATACCCTAGAGCTTCAGTACCTTCCCTCTGGATAAAGATGTGGCTGGAGAAGACACCCTTGACTCCAAGCTGTGTGCATGCACACAATCACACAGAGCCAGATACTCACTGCTCACTGCTTTTTTCCTGCTCTTGGGTAGAAATTCTGCATTTGGCTATCGTTCTTCTTTTACTGGCACTGATTTTACCAGGGTTTCTATGTAGACTTTCACTCTAAATTAACATTGCACCTGAAAAATTTCATCTGTGATGGCTGAACAACTGGGCAAAGATATTAAGCATTTTTACCTATATTACATGAAAAATAAGTGTTTTCAATTACATAATATTTAACTGAATTTTGTGTAACTTGCGTGAGGAACACCACAGGTTTTTGTTTAGAAGTGTTTGTGTTCAGGTTTATATGAAATATATGTTAAAGTACTGCAAAATTTTCTTAATCCTCTTTTGCTTTAATTTCTGTAACTTTTTTATACTTCAAGTTTAGGAAAGCTAATTTTGGAATTGATTGTTAGTGCCAAGAGGAATAAATTAATGATCACTACAAAAGTTTTGATGAATCATGGTCTATCAAGATTAAGGGAGCTGCCATTTTTTGGTAATCTTTTTTTTTCAGGCTCAGGATTGCTGATATTTCATTGGTTTGCATTTAGCTTCTATTTCAACAGCTTCAAAGATGAGGTCTAGGAATGCAATTTTAGTAACAGAAGTAAAAGACTGGGTTTTGTGGCACATTTCTATGGCAAAGAGTCATTGGAGTGGTTTTTGCACATGGTCCCTTCCTGCAGATCTGCCAGCTAATGTTCTCCCAGAGGAAAAGTGATGAATGTAAAACTCCAGCAGCAGAGTGTAGTTTTCCTTTAATTATTAAAAATTACCAGCATATGAGTGACTCTGAATTAATGTCCTACTTGTGATACTAAAGCTGTATGTAATGTTTTCTTTTTTTTTTTTCTTTTTTACTCCCCTTTGCCTGGCATATGTGTGCTTCCATACATACACAGTCTCTATAATGACTTTTAAGAAAAAATTAGAAGATTGTCTTCTTTCAGGTTATGGGGGCTTCAAGTACCTGCTGCAGTAGAGGGATATTGTGAATAAGGCATTAGTGTGTATCTGTGGAAATTTGTACCTTCTCTGTCACACTTGCAGAGATTATATTTGGGCTAAATTCAGTTGACAGCTGTATAAAAGGGATTAGTACTGTCACTGCTCATCTCTTGGGGTTAACTTTCACACATGCTAAATATGAGAGATAATTTTTTTCAAAGCTTGGACCAGTTTTGCATAAGCCATTTATCTTGATTTCTCTTAACCCTGAAGCTGAGACTGCAGTCTACAGCATCACAGTCTAAAGATGTGGGATTTACTGCATTACTTCAAGCACATAATTTGCTTCACTGTAAGCATAAGGAGAACTTTTATTTGCATGTAATTGGCATTTCTGTAAGGAAGAAAGGGTTTATTTTAGATATGCTTTCAAAAGTAGAACTTCAGGGAAGAAACTGAGGAGGAGAGAGAAGTAGTCTTCTGTTTTCTTCATGCATCCTTGTCATATGCATATTCATTTGAAAGTCTAAAAGAAAACAAAAATATGAGGTCAATTCAAATTGAGCTTTTGGTTGGGGTTTGGTGTAGTAGTAGTAGTTGGTGGTATAGTAGTGCTGAGCTTGTGGACAGAGTGAATATTTCTGAAACCCAGATGCCCCTTGCTGTAGCAATTAGAGGCAGGTTGCTTTTCCTTAGCTTTTCATCATCTTAACTGGAATGATTTCTGTATTTGTTGCATAACTCTGTGGGGACAGTTGAATCTCATGTGTAACCATTTTATCAGACTGTGTCTTGCTGTGGTGCCATCCTTATGAGGGATGTCATGGTAAAGATTATATTCAGCCTCACATGCAGAAGGTGGTGTACAGTTCATGGGAACTGACATAGAAGTGGCTGCTTTTCCTTTGCATTAGTGCGAAAGTAATGGCAGAAATTTGGTTCCCATCTTGAATGTGAGATCTAGGATAGATGCAAAAACATGATAAAGGATATTCCTGTAGAAGGGGTCCATTTGTTTTCACTACTATTTAGAGGTTTTTTAATGTCTTCTGCTTTAATTTGAAGCTGCAAACATATCACACCAGCCAAAGCTGGTAAGCATTAGCAACAACATAATAATGTTAGAATGTGGTAACATAATATTATAACATAATAACATAAGGTAAGCTTTATCAGCAAAAAAAAAATTCTAGAAAAATCTAATAATACATAAAAATCTCATAGTTTTTGTGCAAATGTATTCATCTGGAGGCTGACTTTACCACACTGAATGTGCTGTATTCATATAAGAAGCATAACCTGAAGTACTTTCAAGGCAACTTCTTCCTGAATACCATGGAAATAAGTTCAGGCCCATTTTCCCCAGATTAGCAGGATTTGAGAACTTAACTGTTGGAGAGAAGAAGAAAAAGGTCCAAGTGTGTTAGTGGAAACTGGACTAGAGGGACTTGGGTCAACACAAAGTTGTTTATTCTCATTGTCTTCTGGGTCTCTTGCTTATATTTCAGCAAGCATTGAACAGCCAGGTAAAGTTGCTTTAAATATGGATGATGAGCAGTCTGACCTGGCATTCTCTGCAATTGTCCTTTGTGGGAAATAAATGGTGGTTCTCTTACAGTGTCAAATTAATCTTTGCTTTTGCAACCTCTTGCCCCATTCTGATAGCTAGACAGCTGAAGAAGTGAGGAAGAAGAATTTGGCAAGCACTATTGCCAGCTGTGGCCGAGACTGCTCAGCTCTGAAGTGAGGCCATGCTTAACCACCTTTGTATCCCACTGGTCTGGCTCAGCATTCACTCGGAGCTCACTGTCCCTTGGTTTTCTTCTGCAATAGCTGCATGCTAATTATCAAAAAGAGCTGCCTCCCCCTGTGTAGTGCTCACAGAGCTTGCTCATTCCTGCAGTGACCTACAGCTGTTTTGTTCCTGGCAGTCACTTAGTATTTTATCTTTCTTTGGAAAGGGTAGCTGGGTGGTGTGCTGCATTGTAGCATTTTGGGAATTCCATACAAATAACATCAAAGGGACTTCCCTTTCAAGATGTCATTAGCTTCAGCCCAAAGACAAGCTGTATTACCAGGTTGTGATCATTTACACTGAACATTACACTGAAGTGTGGTAAATTTCCAGCATAAATGCTGTTATACTTTGCCTATTTTAATCCCATATTAGTTCTTATTAGCTTGATGGGTGTCATAGCTACTAGCTGGGCCTCAAAGTGAACTTGGCCTACTATACCAGTGTAATTGCTCGTATTTTTACAACACATCATTGCAAGATTTCATGGCTAAATATTCATTATTAATTAAATATTAAATATTAATATTAATTCTTCTTCCTTGATTAATAAAATGTAAGTTTTATTTAACCCCATGGATTTAGAGAACTGATTCATGTCTGGCCTCAATTTCTGCCTGCAGTGGACAATACTACTGAGTGCTTTGGTTTTGACATGCACACTGTTACAGTAATGAATGAATGGAACTGTTTAGGCTGCTTGAAAAGCTGCCTTTCATCTGAGGGAGGAGGTGAACAGCTAGAAGAAAATCTCTTTCAAGTTGATTGCCAGTGCAGAAATAAATCACATGTGGGTGAAAGGGAGGAAACAGACACCTACCTGGAAATCTAAGACTGTAAGTGAGATGTCACAAAAAAAAGCAGCGGCATCTACTCACACGCTTATCCATTAAGGCGGAAAAAAAATAAAAAGGTGGGAGGTTGAAGTAAAGCCAGCCACACTTCTGTGAAAGTTGTTTTATTTATGTTATCTTTAATCGTCATTCTAAGACTGTTGAAATTATAGCACAAAACTAGGAATGTATTGTTTGTTGTCTGTACTTATAGTATTCATTCATGAGGGTTACTTCTGTGTTACTAGTTGGGTTGGATGCAAGCTGGTGTCATGCAGCTGTTGAGTGGTGTGTGAGTGCCACAGCTGGTAAGAAGAGAGGCTGGCTGTAGCTCCTCTGAGGGGAGAAGGGCTTTGTGCTTCCTGATGAATGGATTCATTCAGAGTCAAAACAAAAACAGGTGTCCACTCCTAATCTGAAACCCCAAAGGAAGGTAGAAGTGAAAATTGCAGTGTACCACAAGCTGCCTATGGATATATCTTTTTATTTCTAGCTCTTCTTTACTTGCTAGCCCTGAGGAACTTTTGCATTTGTATTGGATTAAAGTTTGTGGAGCAAATGAGCATGGGTTCCCCAAGTAAAAACATCTTTTAGGGCATGTTACAAGCAAAGTTCCTTCACTGCAGCTCATAAATTGTTTGAAGCTTCTATTGTGGGCTATATTTTTCTCCAAGTGGGTAAGGCAGCTGCATTGGGGATTTTTTTGGTGGGTAAAATTTTCCTGCTGCAGCACAGCTTGGAATTGTGGGTGACTGCAACTTAATGTAATATCAAAGAGTATGGTATAGGAACAAATAAAACACTCAAAGAGAATATGCTGGTATTGATGCAAAAAAAAAGGAAAAAAAAAAAAAGAGGAATGAGTAGAAATGCTTCAAAAGTCTGAAGCTTTTATTTTTGGTTTGTGTTTGTTTGTGGTTTGTTTTGGATGGTTTTGGGGTGCTTTTTGAAACTATCAAAGCCTGTTTTGGATTTGTTTACCAGGCCTATTTTGGTTCTCTTAAGATAAACTTAGGATTTTGCAATCAGTGATCCTGGCACAGAACTTTGAGCTCTGCTTGTTGAGACAAGAATAGAAGAACAGTGTGACCTGCATTTCTATCTAGTTAGATGGGCTTCGGGGTCTCACGAGATACCAAGAGAATCCTAATTGTGAGGCAAACAAACTAGCTGGTTCCTATCTGGTGGATTTGCTTTTAGCTGAGGACATGTGTAAGATTAAGACTCATGAAATAATGTAATATCCATCAAGATTGATGCAGGTACTTCAGCTATGACCAAAGCCCACCAGCTGACTGTGCAGGCTTCAGGAAGCTCCTGTTTGGAAAGCAGGGTAGGTTTTTACTACTCTATACCTCAAACTAAACTTTAGGATTTTTTTAATGTGTTTGACACAGTACAGACAGCAAATTCTGTAAGAAGAGGGACATCTGATCTAGATATATTATTTAGATTGAACGTTACAAAAGATTGGATAGGAGATATATGGGTATTGGGGAGAGGAGGAAAAGGATGGCAAGGAGTTGATCATCAATAGGTCTAATCAGTGTCTTGAGAAATTTGAAGGAGAGAACAAAAGGAGGAATTCATGTGTCTAAGTAAGCTAGAGAATTATGTAGGCCTCAGTCTTCTAATTTTAAACTATTTTTTTTCTGTGCATTATTATACATATTAACAATAAAATGAAATTGAAATTATTGGTGCTGTTTTATAGCATTTTGTTCACTTTATGAGTGGACAACTTATATTTTAAGTTAGATAGAAAATACACAGGGGCAATCTTTGGAAGCTGAGGTACTTCATCAGTGGAGGAGGGGCAGATTATTCCGTAAAAAATTCCAGAGGTCTAAGTTAGAGTTGCCTTTTGGTGATATGAATATTTTGTTAGTACTTCTTTGTTATTTGTATAAGCAGCTTAGATGTGATTTTTGTTCCGGTAAGTTGCAGTCTGGGAGAGCAAGGAGGAAAAACAGCAGTGAAATCAGCATTGGAAAGCTGGTTGAAAGAATTGCCTGGAGAAGGGATTTAGGAAACTGCAGAAAGAAAAGAATTTCAAAAGTCAGCAATGACAGAGCTGTTTGAAGCTGACTGGATGTTACCAGCTTCTGTGCTTGGCATCAGGCACCAACACACAGTACAAAATTTGAAATTAAAAATCATGGGGCTTCACTGGAGCAGTTTTCCAGTACTTGCCTGGGAGATGGGATATGAAAGTACAAGATTGCCTGTGTCAGGAAAAAAACAGCTTTTGCTGTCTAGACCCTGTATTACTTGATAGGATCCATAAGCACCATTTTGACATTATGATGATTTCAGGCCTTCACAAGGAACAAAATATACTTAATCCTTTGATGAAGAAAGAAAAACTGAAATTCTTGGAGATACAGTTGATTTCTTGGAGAGCACCATTCCTCCCTCCTCAATACACTGACACCCCAACTCCCATGTCTACTCAGTATTCAGTCTTGCCAGGTTCCTTTTGATCATATCCTCTTCTGGCAAGGTACTTGGAACACAATTTCAACTCCAGGTGTTTTGTGATAGCTGATTGTCAAGCCAGTCTGTTGGGTCACTTTGTCCTCATAGTCTTTCTAATGTGTTCAGTGCATTGACAAACTTTCTTCATAGGAGCTTTATAAAATGATAATATTGTGCATAACCTGACATGTCAGTAAACATCAGAACATCTTCCACCATGCAAGTCCTGAAGTCCATCACTAAGCTCAGAAACCAGGGCAGCTCTAAGAGTTCAATGACTTTTGTAAGGAACATAAGTGGTAGGAAAGCAGCCAGGTTTGTAAGGAGTAACTTTTGTCTCTTACTTGTCTTCTGCTTCTTTTTAAAAATAGGACTGAAAACAGCAGCATCAGTAAGGAGGCTGATCAGCTAAACTGAATATTGATTAGTTCCTGATGTGATAAAACTACATTTTCTCTGCTGCTGCAATATTTTAATCATGCTTGTAGCATTTCAAACTGAACAGGTCTTGGTCAGCCGATTTAAATGCTTTGGCATTTATGATTTTGTCATGTGTGCTGTGTCTTCTGCCCTTCCCCCCCACCTCCCCGACACTTTCCCCCCATTTTTGAATACATGCTTCTACTTTTCCTAATGTCAGGAAAACGAGAGCTTTTAGACTGGAAGCTTACTGCATCTCAGTATTTGATCTGCAATTGCCTAAAGGTTAAGTGCTATAGGGAATGAATGGTTAAACTGCTCACAAGTGCCTTGCAACTAATTGCTGCTTCATCTCTGCTCACTGTGTTTTGCAAAATAATTTTATCCACAATTAGCGTTTATTTTCAAGACATACTTGCAAACAGATGGTGGTATTGTGCATATAGGTAGACTGCAATGTGTAGCATTTAGCACTGTAAGGAAACTCTGCATTTCTGAAAGCAGTTAACTGCAGTGGACATATATTTTCTTTTTAAAAAGACTTTTTTTTCCTATTCAGAGGGAGGAATACTCATTTGCATGGCACAGCATCATATTGCTCCTTGGAAGTGAAAAAGAATGCCTTACCTTTAAGCAGAGCTGAAACAGACCTGGTATTTCAGCAAGAGCAAGCAAGCTAGGATTCCCTGCAAGCCTTCCTTTGATTTTTGTTTTCTTTTCATTTCAACAGCCTTTAGCAAGTATTTTCCTATTGTGTAAAGTTTTACTGTAATGAAAACATTAGAGTTCAAAAGTCAGGTATGTCTTGAACTTGCCATTAGGATCATGATGTGCCTTCAAGCTGTTTTAGTTTCTGGGGAGGCAGCGGTTGTTTCTAAAGACTTTGTGTGCCTGATATGAAACTCAGTGCTTATCCAGTTGTGGAAATACTGTCTCTGAGTATCGGTCAATTTGTTGACCCAAACCTTACAGTAAAGAGAAGTGGGTGTATAGTGTTTGTGGAAGAAGACATGCTTGCATAAAGTCACAGTGTCTCTGCTTGCTTGGATCAAGACATTGTTCCGTCTTGCATAGATTTTCCCCTTGTGAACTCAGGGCTGTCAACCGATGCAAAACTGGTCAGTTTGTGATGAGATTCTCATGTAAAAAGTGGAAAATGTGTTTGAGCTTGACTGTTCTGAGACTGATGATAGTAACCACAGTATTTTGGTTAGCACAGGCTTCTGATTAAGATCTTAAAAACTTGGTAGCATAGCTGTTATTTCAGCCTCATGACTGATCAAAGGGAGGAAGCTGTGGTACAAGTCTCAGAATGCCTTTGGCTGTTAAAAGCTTGTACTGAGCTCTTAGTGCTGGGTTTTGCATGCCTGCAGCTCTTAGTGCAAATCTTCTGTTTTCTGCAGGGCAGGTAGGACAGATGACTTGAAGTAGACTTCGAGAGGGCAGGGGGTTATGTTGTGCAGTACTAGAGGGATGTATTTAATATGCATCACTTTATCGCTGTGGTACAAGCAAGCTTGCCTTGCCTGTCGGAGACAAAGCCTTTGCTTTGTATTTCTGTCATAGCATTTCTAGTATATGCCATTTAACAGACTGCCTTTAGCAGTAACAGCTTTGTAGATTCATAGCAAGCATTTTGTTTGTGCAAAGACTTGGAACTTGACAGAATGCACACTCTTAGCCAGCGGATTCATTATTTATAGCAGAGATGCTGACAGGTAGAAAAGCAAATGGGGGTCTCATGTTTCAACTGGGAGGCATATGTGTTATCATTCATCCATAAAGTAGTCCCTTTTTAAAAACAGTATGGTATGCCTAGGGGTGAAATATGCTCATGGAACCTTTGGTTCTTCTTCACATAGTTCTGCAGGAAATGCTTGTTATGTCATGTGTATGTGTACAGAAATAAGCAAGTATGCCTGTGTGTATGTTTGTATCTCTGGGAGGCAGTCAGGTATTTTAATTCAGTCAGTAATTGCAACATGCTGGACTCTGCTTCCATACATCTCGAGTCCCATTGTGAAACACAGATGGAGGCTTCTATGATTTGCTCATCTGGTCACTGTTTTCTTTTTTTGTTTTGCTTTTTTCTTAGGGTAATAAATGCAGGGAAGAGCACGCACAATGAAGATCAAGCCAGCTGTGAAGTCCTCTTTGTCAAGAAAAAAGCTGGAGGCAGTAATTCTACACCAAACAAGAACTCTTCAACAAAACGGAGGTCATCGCTGCCCAATGGAGAAGGTCTCCAGCTGAAAGACAATTCAGTAAGCAAACTTGTGTATCTTGTCAGAGAAGAAACACAAAAAAAATATAAAAGTATGTAGGAATATGGCACTGAAAGGTGTTTTCTGAATATTTCGTAACTTTTCAGTTACCTCTTATTGATTATCTCTGCTTAAATGCAGGACATTTCGCTGTATTTTTCATAGCTCATCTACTTAATTTTTTTTGCATTGAAAAGTGCTCCTTGCATCTAAGATATTTAGTTTAAAGATAGTCAAGGGGATGCTCCTGGATTTTTCTGTTTCATTTCTGAAATACAATGTTGTGAAAATTGAAGATGAAGACAAGGGCTGGAGCATGTCTTCTGTGAGGACAGGCTGTGAGTTGGGGCTGTTCAGCCTTAAGAAGGGAGGCCTCCAGGGAGTCTTTAGACTGGCCATCCAGTACCTAAAGGGAATTGGAGAGGAGCTTTCACAACGTCCTGTAGTGACAAGGGAAGGAGTAAGGACATCAAACTAGTAGAGGGTTTAGATTACATATTAGGCAGAAATTCTTCATTGTGGGGGTGGTGAGGCACTGGAACAGGTTGCCCAGAGAAGTTTGGCCAGGTTGGATGAGATTTTGAGCAGCCTGGTCTAGTGGAAGGTGTTCCTGCCCATGGTAGAGGGGTTGGAACCAGATCATCGTTAAAGTATCTTTCATCCCAAACCATTCTATGGTTCTGTAATTAATACAGAATTAATTTATACAGAAATAATTTATACATGGTGCCACAAAATGACAGGTCAACTTCCATCTGCTCTGAGTTTCGGCACTGTCATGTAGGCACAATTGCACTACATGGAGCTCTGTGGACACTGCATTGGCAGCTGTTTTCACTGTGCCTACACAGGGGTCAGGTAAAGACCTGTATGAACCATATAGGTTAATATAGGCTGTTAAAATGTGTCTTATATCTAAGCCACTAAACCTCATCTTCAGCCAACATTGGAAAGACACCGTGTTCTCTAATTTAATCATCTACTAAAGCAGGATAACCTTCTGGTTTATGCAGGTAGAGTAAGGTCATCCAGCACACAAAATTCAGTGATTTTTGCAGACTGTAGCTTCTCTTATTTGTGTGAAGTGTGGTGTATGCCATACACTTGTCTACTGGCAGTCATCTGCTATTTTTCATCTGTCTTGTTTTCTGACTGGCTAATTACTTCATCTGCTCTTTAAGCATGAGCTCAGTCTCCAGCAGTCATTGATAGTGTATGTTCAATTCCAGCATTTCACCATGTAATACTAAATGCCCTGTCTGAATGTTGATTATGATGTGAATATGCTGCATTCCTGCTGCTGGAGAACACAGGTTGTCCCTAAGAGATAATTAGTTTTTCAGTGGACTGTGTCTATTTTAAATCAGGTGGTGGTTAGCAGTCTGCTTTAGTCTCTCTCCCAGAATTGGCTTGCTGTACCTGATGGCTGCAGGATTCATTGGGGTCCTGAGAAACAAGTATTCCTCTTGTAATGTGTCCCTCCCAGCCTCTTGCTCCTCCAGTTCTGTTTCATACTTCTTTATTGCTGCAGCATTTTCAAACTGACAGATTCTCAGGGTTTGCAAATGGCTCTGTTCTTTCCTCTTTAAAATCTTTCTTTAAATCGTGTTTCAATTCCTGTGTGCTGATATTCCTCATTGTATTCAGACAGTCATGATTTCTTTTTTCAAGTACATTTTTGCAAACTTTTTGTGCCCAGGATTTGCCCAGAACTTTTTGTGCCCAGAACTTGCTGGGACTGGGAGCTCTACATATAGTCATGCAAAGCAAAACAGAATTTGTTTTAATTAACTGTGTTTTTAAAAGCCTTTCCTAGAAAGTCCATGCAACTGCCTGCTGTTGGTTCAGGAAGATGCTTGGTTTCAGGAGTGTATTTAACTTTTGTATGCATTAATTATGTTCCATGAAGCAAACATTTTGCCACAGTGCTTGTTTGTGTGTAGAAAATGCAACAAGACAATTGCCAGTCTCATTGGTCCAGGTAATGGGTTTGTTTGACACTAAGGGTGTCACTGTGCCATGCACACAGGCACACTGCAAAGACGCCTGTGCACACACCAGCCTGGGTGCACACATCTTGACGAGATGTGTGAGAAGAAAAGAGACATGAGATTTGAAGTGAAGAGATAAGAGGTTTGGTCTCATACCACATTAAAGTTTCAGACCTGTTGTGTGAGATACGTGGTCAGGGGCCTCTGCATCTGGGATATGGGCAAATGTAACTGTCCTGAATTTGCTTTTGCATATTTTGGGGACTTGCATGTGACATAAAAATCTTTGTAGCATTGTTCCACAAAGCCCGATTAACTTCCAGTATCAAAAGCTTTTTTGCTCAGGAGCAAAAGCCATGGTTCATCACCTTCTTCAGAAGGAACTTTTTTCCAAACATTAAATAGTCAATAAGATTAGATTGCACTAAAAATATAGGGATCTAAAATAATTTTGATATTAGAAAGGCATCTTAACTAACCTTGATGTTATCCATTGTTACAGTTGTACTGTTGCAGTAATGTAATGGTAGGGTCAATAAACTGCATGTTTTTAAAAGCTGCTCTTTTTATCCATTTGATGTTTCATGATTGTAGGTAAATATCTCCTCAGTAAATATCTACTTACACAGATTTTATGAGAAGAATCTCATGGAATGTTCTGATTTTTCTTTCTCTCTTTGCTAGTGTATTTCCTAGTTTAATTCTGTATCTTTCATCTTGATTTTGGAAGAAACAGCCACTCCCTTTCAAGTTTCTTGAGAGAAACACTTAGTTCAAATCTTCTGTTCTTGATTCTATTTCTGACGTATTTTGACCAAAAAGGAGCATAAGATTGAAAGTCAGGAGCCAGCTGATCCATATAATAGAGTATACTGTTTTCTAGTTACTTGTTACTTTGTTCTTTATATGTTCTGTCTACAGATTTATTTATTTTTCTGCATGGCACTAGAATAAGTGCTGTCACACCTATTATTTAGTTGTGGAAAACCTATATTAGAGTACAGCTTGTGTATTTAATTCTGTAGTATATTTTCCTAAAACAGGCAGCATATTCCTGGAGAAAGTTTTCTACTAGAGGGCAGTCTTACACTAGCAGTTAGTAGGATTTTTTCCTTGCTACATCTTTTGTTGGTTGAATAGATCTAAAAAGAGGGAGGAAAAAAGCACATGTTTATGTTGTGTCATGTTTTTGTGTTTTTGTACTTTTGAGGTATAATACCCCTCACACAACCCTGTTTGCAGATATTTTTTAAGGCGTATATGAGTTTCACGGTAAATGTGATGAGGGTGCAACTTAATTTCTATGAAAAAATTTAGAAATACTGGCTTTAGACATTGCAGTGAATGATAGAATGTCATCCCATGAAATATTTAGTAAGAAAGCTAGAGGCAAATAGTGTAGATACCTCATAGGGAAATCCCACTGTAACACACAATCTGAAATTGTCTCTGTCATTAAGCACCTTGCAGAAGGAAAAAGCAATGAGGCAAGAAGTTCATTGAAAGAATTTTTTTACAGTGTGGAGCACCAGGGAAATAGGCACTGAAATTTAAACTTTATATAACAGAATCCTTTTCATCATCCTCAGATTTTTCTTTTTTTCCACAGACTCTTTGAGAATGGCATATGCCATCTTTTCTCCTGCTTTTTGGGAAGTTTGTGAAACATCAGCTACATCTGAGACTTGTGTGATTGTTGCTTAATGCTAACCCTGTTGCTTAATCAATCCAGCCCTGTGCTTTGAAAAAGCAGCAGAAGGGAGTTAGAGGTCCATGTGTTGTCCACACAAGTTGACTGCCATTATCATGGTCCTGACTATCCACATGGACTTCCAGGGGTGGAAAGGAAGAGGTGGTAGGCCAGAAATGCAGAAATGGAGAAGTGAACATTTCTTTAACCCAAACACACACAAAAAATCCTGGGAAGTCTATTAAATAGCATAAACATGGTTTTTTCCTTGAAAGGGTGGGTAATAAAATGAGAAGAGCAATGAAAGGAAAGACTCTTTAAATTCAACCCTAAGTTAATTCTGTCCTCTTTCCCCCCATCCCACTCCATTGCTGCTTGATTAATCATATCTCCTGTCTGTCCCCATTCAAGAACATTCATGTTAAATTGCACATCTTTTTCATTTGTACTAATCTTAAATGCCTTTAACTACAGAGTACCTTCATGATGAATGCTGAAAACCATCAGCAAGCAAAATGGAAATCCTGTGCCAGGATATTGTCATAGTGATAATCAGGCTGCAGAACTTAATGTAATGCATTATTAATTGTCATTGTAATGTGAGGATACATCATTACTAATTCTGCAGTTTTCTTTGCCACAAATCTAGGATGGCATGTGTGGCACAAGACTGGTAGCCTACCACAGGCAGCTGAACATACTCGTAACATGAGGAGGCTTTTCTCTGAGGATTAGGTTAGCAATTGCTGGTCCAGCTCAGATTTAATGAGAACTCAAGTTGCACTCTTAGGTGTTTTGTGACTGTAGCTCATATCTGGAATAATAATAGTCAGGGTAGGTTGTAGTTCCCAGAATAAATCCTTAGTGGCAGCATTATTTATTTGCCTGTTTGAAATTAGCTCCATAACAACAATCTGAAGGTTTGCAACATAAGACAGCTGCCTAGCTTACCTCAGAAGCATGTCCCAGATTGATCACTAACTATTGGTAAGGTTTTTCCCTTTTTTTTTTTTTCCTTCATATAATTGAGCTCAAATTATGTATATATATGCAATTTCTCTCATGATTTCTGGTCTGTTGCTTGACCCAAAACTTTGCATGTCTTAATTATATTTTACAATTGCAAAACCCAGGAGAATCCTGAACCTTCCTGAAAGCTAAGTCAGCAGTTGAGGAGCCTGAAGCTTATTAAATTTCCTAGTACCTTCTGGAAATTAATTGTAAGGTCAGTGCAGTGAAGGGTTCCTTTCCTCTTCATGTTTCTGGTAGTTATTCAGCCTGTTGTTAGGCCAGAATCTTTTGAATGAAAACCTAAAATAAATCATTGTGGTGACTGACCACACTCCTATTTGAGGATTCTGTCTAGATAAAAGAAGAAATGAAGACTGGTGTTTGAAAGACTACTTTTGGCAGAATACTGCCAGTGCTAGTAAAAATATATGTCCTGTTCTCTGAGTTTGCAGAATGTCAGTTCTTTTTGGGAAGAAGTTCAAGCTCCCAAATGTAAAAGAGGACAAACAGCAATGCAGGAACACACAAAAACAAGTAATCACTTGGCAGCTGCAGAGGTCATCTCAGCTGTGTGAGGAAAAGCATGCACTTTTCTGTGCCTTTTGCCTCATCTGTGTGCCCTGACTGCTGGCCCTTGTTTGTTCACTGAGTCACTGCTTCAGTTGCATCATATTTTTAATTGTCATTGAATTGGTATGGTTTGGGGGAATTATTTTTTTTAAAATAGGAGCTGTTTTTATTCTCATGGTGGGGAAAAATAGTTTGTTTTTTCTTCCTTTTTTAGACAGCTAATAGGTTATCTGTTGTTTTCCTCTTTGCTAGTTGAAAAGTAAATGGAGCTTTGTAGAAATACACAGAAGTTTTTCAAGACTAATATTTAGGTTACAGTAATGTCTGCAGATCCCAACTGATGTTAAGGCTCTAGAGCATCTCACACAGAATGTCTGTATGAGAGCAGCATTATGGTAGTCATTTCCTCTGAGTGCTTAGAATACAGACTTCACAGTTATCCAGAGTGCTTCTGCTGTTGCTAGGGAGAAATAAATCTACTTTGGAATGAAATGTGCATAGTTTGAAAATGCAGGGGGTTTTCTGTCTGCCCAACATAAGGGCAATTTAGAGAACTATCTTGGATGCGTGCAGTGTAGATGTCTGAACTTAGCTGAACTGGAAGCAACATCCTCTTTGATCAAGAATTACTACTCCAAAAAGGACAAAAACGGTGGACCACCACTCTTGATGTGGCCATGCCATGATGACACATGTCAGTGAGTGTGAGAATACAACTCAGGTCCATGTGAAGTTCTCTGTCCAAATTTGTGCTGACCATTGGCTTAGAGGAAATAAGTGGAAACATTTCAATTTACCTTTTTGTTTGGGGCTATTTTCATCTGTTTTAAAGCATCCCAGTCTTGTCTTTATTTAACTCCCAAACTCACAGGAGGCTTAATCAGTGTAGGACATATCCAGCATTGAGATCATAACAGAGTAAATTGTGTAAATAACTGTTCTCATTCATCTTTTGAAAAGCTGCAACACAGACTTTGCTGGGGGATTTTCTTTGGAGAACTCATGAAAAAGGAGTGCGGATTAAACTTGTTCAGTTAAAAGTTTCTGTTCCAGTTTGGGGACAAGGGGAGAACAATGACAAAACGTCTTCTTCCTTTTCAATATTAAAATATTTCAGTCTCGGTCAGAGTTGAAATGCCTTGGGGATTTTTCCCCCCAAAGAGAGCACATTTCCAAAGAAGTAGCACCTTTAAAGTACATGAGGACAAAAACTGTGGAAGAATTATCCATGGTACATCATAACATGGATTTTGGCCAGGGAGACAAACTCGTAAGAGAAGAATGGGAGCAGAAGTGGTTTGAGATACAAATCCCAGGACTCAAAGTGTTGTCATTTTGAATAAATAGTTTCAGTCCTCAGCTGAAACACTTTCAATTTGGAAAACTTGTTTCTGTTGGCAAAATACTTTACATGAATAGCCATCTATTTTTACAAGCAAGTTTTTAAGTTGCTAATCCTGTTAGCCCTTAAAAGTTACTTACACAGATTTTTACAGCCAACTGTTGTGTGAACTTGGAGGGATTCTGGGTCCAGAGCAAGGTAGTACAACTGCCAGTTCTGCCTCCAGGTGGGAAGTTTCACCAGAGGCTTTTTGAGGAATTTACCAGGCTGGGTAAGTGCAGGGGGAGAGGGGGGTAGTTCCTGGCTAAGGAACTGTGTACAGAAATGTGGACACATGTTGGGTTTTCACCATTCTAGGATATATCCTGCTTACTTTACTGTAGTAAGTAAACAGTACTTTAGGACAATACCCCCTTATCACAGCATTTCAGTAATGAAATGAAGAGTGCATGAGGGACTAATGAATTCCTCTTGGAGGAGCTCTCT
Organism: Parus major; assembly: GCF_001522545.3. Classification (NCBI taxonomy): domain Eukaryota; kingdom Metazoa; phylum Chordata; class Aves; order Passeriformes; family Paridae; genus Parus; species Parus major. Next base: position 31,072,048 of record NC_031773.1, on the reverse strand, counting down.
GCTGTGTAGATGACTATGCTGTTGATGCTTTGGTTAAGAATATATTTGAACTTTATCACATCAGCAATGCTGTATGCAAAAAAAAATAAAATAAAAACCTTGACTTCTATGTGATTTTTATTATCATGGCACCTTAGTGGAGTAGCTGAAACAGCAGAAAGTAAAAGGAGCTGCAGTTCACAGCCCTGTCCATAAAATTGTAATAGGCAGTGCTTTGAGGTGCTGGGATGCAGGTGGTGCCTAGACTTTATGCTGATCTGTAGTGTGAGAGAGAAGTGTTCAGGTGAACAAAACAAATCACGTCTGTCATCCTAAATTAGACCACAGTGCGACATACACGTAATTTTGAGGTTCTTTGATTGCAGTGAGATCTAGGTTATTCTTTCTTATTATGAGGTATTTTACAACAGTATAGCTTCATTCCTGTCCCTTGCAAAGTTGTTTCTTTCTAAATCAGTATTAGTCCACCCACGTCCAACTTGCAAGGCAGCCACACTAACAGTTATTTCTGCATAGCTGGGAAAAGGTGCAGGATTAAAAGAAATGGAGGGGAAAGACAGGAAAAGACTCTTTCCCCATGCTCCTGCCAAATATGCAAAGATGGGTATCATCAAGCCTTAAATGGTTTCTTGAGGATTGCTAAATGAATCAAATTCATTTGGTGAAAATGTTGAGGTTAGTAAGAGTATGGCTCCTTGGTATTTTCCATGCATGTTGGAGCTTGTGGTGCCCAGAGGTACTCTGTCTCCAGCCCTTGGTTAATACCCTGTCTAAACAATAGGGTATCCCCCCATTTCCAGTACTATACAGGAAACTTTTTAGGGGATTGTGAAGAACCAGGCAGTGAACAGAGGCTAGATCAGATGAAGTGCAGCTGTCATCCTCGAGGACCTCTGTTCTGGTGCTGTTTCCTGGGCTGGCACAGGCAGGGAAAACCTGAGTTGTCCTATCTGCCAGCATGGATGGACTTTATCTACCAATTGTGGAAGTGGAGCTCACATTTGTTGCTGGTTGTCAAACTGAGGTCCTTTGTCTCATGCCTAGTTAAAAAAGGTCTGTTAAGTATGAGGTGCTGCCTTGTGTAGAATTTTGATCTTTCATTATGTATTCAAATGCTATTCTTCTATAAATTATGATGGCTGTAAGGTAAGAAAGATTGTAAGTTCAGCTTTTCTCATTCCTTTTTTTTTTTTTTTGGTTTTTTTTTTTTTTTTTTTTTAAGAGGTTAAGGATAAGATAAAACATGGTAGGGATGCGTGGTAAAAATAAGCATCTCTTCTTTCAGCCAGAGTTTTACTGACACTGTGGATATTTCTGTATTTCAGAAAGAATGTACCTCTGGGAAAGTTTTCTGTGTTTCACCTGCTGCCTCTGTGCTACTAGTCACCTTGCTCACAACTGTGTAACAGTGACCATCTCTTTGCCTTCCCTTTCTCCCCCTCTTGCTTCTCCAGGACACAGATGGGATCAACCTGTACTACTGGTCCTTGTTTGATGGACATGCTGGGTCAGGGGCAGCTGTGGTCGCTTCCAAACTGCTGCAGCACCATATCCTGGAGCAGCTGCAGGAGATTGTGGACATCCTGAGGAACACAGCCGTCCTCCCACCCACCTGCCTGGGAGAGGAGCCTGACAACCCATCCACCAACAGCAGGACACTGACACGAGCAGCCTCCCTGCGTGGTGGTGTGGGAGCCCCGGGCTCGCCCAGCACGCCTCCAACACGCTTCTTCACTGAGAAGAAGATCCCACATGAGTGCCTGGTTATTGGGGCCATAGAAAGTGCATTCAAGGAAATGGTATGTATGTCTCACAGCTCTGAAGTCCTTGTTGTTTACATTGAGTCACATGACCTGGAGATGATGATGACTTAGAGGGTTTTTTCTTTTTTTTTTTTTTTTTTCCTTTTCATTGCTTTAACACCATCTGAGTGTGAACAGAACTGTTTAAGAGCCTCAACACCTTACCAGGTACATCCCTGTGAGGCAGGAGCTGCATCTTAACTCCCAAGTAGCACTGTGGCTAATGGTAATGAATTACGTGAATTTTTGATGTATTATGCTCTACTTTTTAATTTTCTTCTCCCCCTCCTTTTATAAGATAAAGATCAGTATTTTTTACCTGCCTTACAGTGCAGGTTTCAGCACTGGCAGTTGTTACCAGGCTGAGTATATGGGCATACACTTTATAAAGTCTCGTTGCCATACCAGAGCAGCAGCAAAGGCTGCTAGGTCCAATGACCCCTAGCTCACACAGGTGTTGGAGCAGCTGACTGTAGAGTGTCTGCAGCTCTTCACTGAGGCAGATTTTGTGGGTGAGTGGGGCATGAAGTTCATTCCAACCACCCACTTGATTTCTATACAGCCTGAACAACTGTCAGGAAGTCACGACCCTATGGGAACAGAATATCCATCTATTTCCCTATGGAAGTTGTTTTTTTCTTCTTCTGTAGTGGATGTAGTTCCTCCTTCACAACTTCCCCCTTCACTTCTCCACATTACTGAAAGTCATTCTTGTCAGGCAGAGCAAAGATTTGGCCTGCCAGCAAGTACATGTGGATCAGGTATTGGGAGGTCTGATACTATTAATTTTTTTCTTTTTTTTTTAATTTTGTTGCTGTAGTTTTCAGAAAAGCCTCTTATTTGAAAAGGACTTTGAGCATTTTAGTGTTTCCCTGTGGTTTTATTTGTTGTCTGAAAAGAAATATCTGATCATCGTTTTTCCTGATGTATGTGAATTTTGTCCAGTACATGCATTTAATTAGTGACTACAGTTGTTGTTACAAATAGTATTTCACTTTGAGTTCTGAATAACAATTATCTTTTGCTGGATTGTTCTTTCTTCCCAAGGAAGTGCAGGCAAGCAGACCCACTGACTGGGTTTGGACTTGCAGGTGGGTAGGTCCAGGAGCAGCATTCACAGCCATAGTTTAGGCATACTTCAGTGGGGGTTGTCCAGGCAGATTTATGCACTGTGGGTAGTGGGCTCAGTTTCTGCTAAATGAAAAGAAAGAGGAGGATGCATTAAAATCTGTTAGTTTAGCACACCTTTTCAGAAAGGGAGGACTAGATTGCTCCCTTCTTCGTAGAGAAAAGAGAGAGATGATTTAGGCCCATGCACCGTGCCCTAGTGGCTTCAGAGCATGCCTAAGAGGAACGCAAATTTTGTGCTTCAGTTGGTGTAATTTTGAGGCCAGAAGTGTGCCAGGCTCTGAGAGTGTGACACGATTCTCTCCTGTTGAAACTGTCTCTAAGAGCAGGAGAGATGGAAAGTGGAGTTTCGTGGCACTGGGCAGTGAAAGTAACAGTATGGAAGGGCTGTTTCAAGTACTCTATCTCTCTTAGGAGAGCTGCATGTGTGTTACCCATTGCTGCCTTCCTGAATGTGTCTGAGTGAATAGGGCTGTTATTATTGCACTGCTCTATTTTGATTTCACATCTCACCAGGTGTTCACACAGAAGACCATCTCAGCTTATGTTCACGGATCTGGTTGTAAGGGCTTTTGTGGGTAGGGGATGAGAAATGCAGAAAAGCTGGATAACTCACAACAGTTATGATGTTCAGGTATTCCTTGTATAGTTCATAATAATCTGTTCTCTCTGTTTCTAAACAGAGATCTGTTTCTAAACTGAACTAAATATCTTCCTCCCTGCATCTTTGTTCATATACTACAGATCCAGTATCTTAATTCCCACTTGCTTTTTTATTAGAGGACTGAAGGTCATCATTGTCTTTGATAAATAAAATGACTACCACATTGCAATGTACTTTCAGCATTAAGTTCTACAGGAAAGCTTAAAAAATGGTCAGCATAAATGAAGTAGATAATTAAACTGTTTCTACTTTGAGCTCTGAAGGGAATTTTGCACTTATACTTGGTTTAGGCTAAAGAGTGTTTTCTTTCATCTGTGTAAGGGAGCAATTCATAAAATCAACATTTCTGTGTCTCATCTGAGCTTGCAGTGCTTGATCTTCCTCCTGCCTCTATTTAACTTCCTGCTAGCTTATACTCCATCTAGTCTTTGTATGGAGACTTTGGGCCTCTTCCACAGCACATTGTTTAATCAGTCCTTGTTTGTACTGGAACGTCATGGGTATTGTTGGGCTAGGTCAGTGCAGTCGAGATGTGCAGCATGTACAAGGGTTTTGTGCCAGCAGAGTGGATCAGTTTACCTGGCACTTGGTGAAAGCTCAGGTTTCCTGGACATGTTGGCAGGCTTCTTGGTGGTTTTTCCTGAAATACGAATTGCTGCAAAGGATTCTTGTGAACTGAGTGAAAATAATGAGTAGATAAAGATACTTTTTTTAAAGAGTCTGACCTGATAGGTTTATCTAATGATGGCTTTGTCCCCTTTTCCTGGGAGCATTTAGTATACTATTATTTTTTCCCCCAACCTCCTTTTGAATTTTAAAGGTCTCCTTGTTTTTGCCTCAAGTCTCAAATAAAATGCAATCCATGGCTTTCAAAAGGCTTTTAAAAATTATTTTTCCTTTATTTGATGTGGGTTTTTGGACAGTTTTTGTCTTGTCCAGCTATATGCAGCTACATGGAGTAAAACACTGTGGAAAGCCAACACAAATTGTTATTGCCTAACTTAGACATTTAGCAATTAAATTGTCCCCATTTTGAAGTACATCTAAATGATGTTTTCTTTGTTGAAACTGGGATTAGCAAGTTTGTGCTGTGTTTCCAGATAATTTAATGCCCTGTCTAAAAAACAGTGAATGTCAGTAGTTGTCAGTATTACAATTGTTCCAGTTAAAAGGAAATAAACAAGCTTAGGTTCTGAAGGTGTCATAAATCAAATCCTCCAATTTTCATCTGTTGAGTTTTAAGATGTGCATTTATAGATTCAGTTCAAAGGAGCCAGGAGGAATGCTTCCAAGTGCAGTTCAGTATTGGATAGAAACATCAAACTATAGTCCTTTTCCTGTATTTAACCCTGTGTACATGTGTGATGTACGTGTTTGCAAGAAAGGTTAAGGGGAGAGAGCACCTATTCTACTCTGAACCCCATTTAATTTTAGATGGGGAAAAAATGGCAGAGAAGTAGTCTGTATGATTTATTGGGAGGTTTATATTTGCATTCATTGTATCATGATTTCTTATTTATTGAGTTTTTTTAACTTAAATCTAGACAGGTGTTTTTTCTATATTGATGCCATTTTAATTGAACAGTCTTGAGAGAATGGTGTGAGTTGTACAAGTTTGCTTTTTTAAAAGTTTCCCCTCATTATATAGCCAGTAGACTTGAGAGTTTAAACAGAATTACAGGCATTTGATGTAAAGTATGCTAAGGAGTTAATTTTATGTTTATGCCTTCTGAAACTTTTTTTTAAATCAAATACCTAATACTATGTGTGTAAAGTTGCTTTCTGTCATAGCGAGGTGGAAAGGCTGCTGCTCTGAGGATAAGTTTAGATGAGAAGGGTGTGGGAAGAGTGTGGCCAGCAGGTTGAGAGAGGTGATCCTCCCTCTCTGCTCGGCCCTGGTGAGGCCACAGCTCAAGTGCTGTGTCCAGTTCTGGGCTCCTCAGTACAGGAACGAGAAGGAGCTACGGGAGAGTGTCCGGCACAGAACAACAAAGATGATTGAGGGATTGGGGCATCTCTCTTGCGAGGAGAGATTGAGGCAGCTGGGCTGTTTAGTCTGGAGAAGACTGAGAGGGGATCTCCTTAATGGACATAATTATCTGAAAGGCGGGTGTCAAGAGGATAGTGCCAGACTCTTTTCAGTGCTGCCCAGCAACAGGATGAGGAGCAACGACCATAAACGAAACCACAGTAAGTTTCATCTCAACCTGAGGAAGAGCTTCACGCTGAGGGTGGCAGAGCACTGGAACAGGCTGCCCAGGGAGGTCATGGGGTCTCCCTCTCCGCAGCCGTTCCAAGCCCACCTGGTTCCTGTAGGCGGCCGTGCCTCACGGGGGCTCCGCGGAGGCGGCGGCGGGCGGGAGCGGCGGCCGCTGCGCGCAGCCTCCGCCAGGTGGCAGGAGCGGCCCGCGCGCGGCTCTGAGGGGGCGGCCGCTGCTCGTGGGGAGCGCGGCCCGGCCTCGCCCCGGCCCGCGGCTGTGCCGCCGCCTCGCCGCTGCCGGGCTCCGTGCGGAAAGCCGCCCTGCCCGCCCTCACCTGCCCCGTACGTCACGGTGTCTTCTGCAGGCTGTGCTCCGCCCTCCTTCATCCCGCACCACGGAAGGGAGACCAGGCCTGGGCAACCTTTGGGAGCACCTGGCACCCGCTGCAGTGCCTGTCCCGGCACGGACCGCAGGGCTCCGACTAAATTAACTGCTCCTTCGGGAAAAAAACAAACAAACAAAAACAAACACCTCCCCACCAAAAAAAACCAAATAGGGGAAAACACCCAAACAAACAGAAAACAAACCACCAAAAAACTTGATCTGAAAGGAGAGGAAAGCTTTGTATATATCTGTCTAGAATGAGCCCCTTTACTCTCATATTTAGAGGCATTTTGTGGATTCTGCCCATGTTTGTATTACTTCCCCAGCACCGCTGTTATAAAGTATTTCATTAGAAGCCAATGTCTTTACATCAGAATGAGTTGGTGGCATTGGTGAGCTTAATTTTATTTTGCTTTATTTTTCCCCCCTCAGATCTTGTTGAGCTGTCAGAAAGCCTTGACCTCTTTCCTTGCTGCTGAAAAAGAAAATGTCAAGTAGTGTATGTAATAGCAAATCATACATGGCACTCCAGGTACTCTGACAAGTCATGGTAGTAAATTGAAGTTCTAGGTGGGAGAGCCCAACAGCAGCAATGATTTGAGAAAATCCAGTATACTGATATAGTTTAAGTCCAGAAAATTCTGAAAAAAAGGCCCTAAGGATTTTCCATGTTCTTTCTTATAATAGATGCTTCTGAATTCTGCTTATTGAAAGAAATAAATTTTAATTCAGGAATTCCAGCACTTGCAAAATATATGTGTGACAAAGCTGAAAACAGGTGAGGAATTGCACACTGTTTGAAGGTCTTGGAGGAGATTCTGAACTGTGGAAATGAGGGTTTCTTAAAATTCATGGCAGTACTTGAAAATCCGTAGCATTTGTAAATTTAAGTTATTTTGATGGTTAGAAATGTCTGCTTCCTTTGAGCTCTTAAGCTTAATTAAGAAATATGTCGAAACCATGGGGAGGAGAATCAGCTTCTCTATGGCAAGATTAGGTAAAGAGGCATTTATAAAAGGCCTGTGTCTGTGACCAAAAGTTCTGCAAGATATGATTTCTAGCTTGGAGGTGTTTTTCTCCTGGTCCCCACCCCCTGCCCCCCCCAAAAAAGTTGGTGAGTGCAGTAGAACCTGTGTCCCTGTGGCATCCACGTGCAGTTTGCCCACAGAGCTGAGGATGGCCCGCTGGGACAGTACCTCAGCACTGTGTCCATGGCACAAGTGGGATGTACATGCATTGACCTGCAAGGAGTCAGCGACTTATTTGTGACAGGCATCTCTGTCCACTGGCTCAGGACAGTGCCTGAGTGCTGTTGAGCATCTGTGCTGCTGCCTCAGGTCACCTCCCTCCCCTGAAATTTGTAGGAGATAAAGCATGGGACAGTGAGTTCCTCCCACCTCTGCAGATTTGCAGTCAAACTGTAGCTGTCATGGTTTGTATTTATTGTAGTGTTTTTCTTCAGATAAATTTAGCTCTAAAATAAAGCTCCAAAGTCCATACCTCAAAGCATGAATAGCTTGTTTGTTGCTCAGTGCAGATATGAAAATGGCTGAAGTATAGAGGTGTGTATATGCACACAAACAGAGGAAATCATATATTCATAATAAAACCCACATGTAAGTAGGCAGGGTTTAGCTGGAAAAGATCTGCCAATACTTGCAATAATGATGTTAAATGATGCTCCCTGTTTGAATCCAGTACTATAAGGACAGACCAGTATGAAGTGGGATTTGGTTCTGATAAAACCCACATGTAAGTAGGCAGGGTTTAGCTGGAAAAGATCTGCCAATACTTGCAATAATGATGTTAAATGATGCTCCCTGTTTGAATCCAGTATTATAAGGACAGACCAGTATGAAGTGGGATTTGGTTCTGGACACAGGAGAGAAGAATAATTTGTAGCATGTTATTACCTGAAGCTAAACTACAGACAGCAGAATTAATTTATTAGCGTATACTTCAGTGTTTGTTTAAAATGTATGGATGAAAATAGCTTGTTTTACTTGCTTTATGTTCCACAAGCTTTCTTGGGGCATTGTATGTATATATATATATATATATATATACGTGTGTGTATGTGAGTGTGTGTGTATTTATGGGTTCTTTTTTCCTTTCTAGGACTTTATTAACTGTTGGTGATAATTTGTATTCTCCACTTCTGTTCTTTTTAGTATATGATATTTCTTGCACTCAGAATCAGCTTAGCGTCCAGTCATTCCCTGTGTTTCTGAAGGGTAGCCTTGTAGCACAAGTGCATCTTGCTGTTGTTCTTAAGGTGTATACCCCATAATCCTAGCATTCCTCTAGGGAAGTAGGTAGTTATTCATGTTGTAGCTGGGTCTCATTAATTATCTGCTGTCTGTGTAAAGCACTCTCCAATTATACCACCAGGTATCTGTTGTTAAGCTTCATTTATCTTTGCCTTCATTGTGCTTTTGCCGTAGCAAATTCTCTTGTATCCCTGAGAGCTGCTATTTATTCTTTAGTATCTGATGCATTAAAGTCTCCTGACCTGATTTTTCCCAAACATCTTTGTATAAGTAATAGGTACTCCTCAATTTTCTGTTCTTCTCCCAGCTCATGTGGCCATAGCTGCAAGAAAAGACAGACAGTGGGACGTACAGTCTAATAGACTCTATTGTATTTTTGTTTTTTAGGGGAATCCTCATTTTCTCAAACATTAATTGCAATGCTGTCTTTATAAATCTTGTTCTCTTTTCCCACAGGATTTGCAAATAGAGCGAGAGAGGACCGTGTATAACATTTCTGGCGGCTGCACAGCCCTAGTGGTGGTGTATTTGTTGGGCAAGCTGTATGTGGCAAATGCTGGTGATAGCAGGTAAGTGTGTTGTCTCCACATCTAATCCTTCACCCCAAACTTCCCAGGCCTGGTGTTACCGAGTTCCTTAAATGCAGAGAGCATCACAAGAAGATTCTGTTTCTTGGCTGAGCACTTAGCACTTCTCACAGAAATGAATGTAAGTGCCAGGGATAGCGTTCCCGTATCTTGAGCAGTGCTTGCAGTCAAGGAAACTGGCAGCATTTCTGGTCCTGTAGCAGTTTCTGAAGATTTGATATTTGCAGAGAAGTGGAAAGGTGCTAAAAAGCCCTTGAAACAGAAGAGGTGTTAGGTGTGTAGTATGATTGTGTATTGAACACTGACAAGGTGACTGCACCCAGAACAACAGGTAGGGCTGCATTTGTTCCGTAGGAAGTCCCGTGGCTCCTATTGCCAGGCTTAGTCTTGATAGGCCATTTGACTTACAGATTTTAATGTAATTGAAGGTAGTGATCAGTAAGCAAATAGCTGCTACTTTTGCCTTAGGGGAAGAGGAGACGGAGACAGGCTATCACAGTATAGGTTTTTTGCTTTGTCCTGTTTTAGCTCATGTACTTGTCCATTTCTAAGAACTGAATGCTGTTGCTCAGGAGCTATTGCTTTGTTTTATTTTGAAGTTGGGTGCTTGAAGACTCGCAATAAGAAGCATTTTCTTTGTCTTCTGATGTTCCTAAAGATAGGAGCATACTGGAAATCTCTCACATTCTTTCCCCCTCTCTAGCTCTGCCCTTAACACCATTGGAGAAAGATAGTGAGGCTCTTCTTGCAAGACTTCAGACTTCACCTGTTTTTTTGGCAGTGCACTGCATAAATAGGGCAGGGAGAAGAGTTCCCACATGATACGAATGGCTCTTGTATTCTGTTCCTTAATAGCTGAATAATCTGAAACATCTGCAAAGGCATTGAACCATGTTGTCTTTAGGTGAAGACTGCTATGGTTATGAGTTTGCGTTTAAGGTTTGTGTGCACACACAGTTCATGTTTGTAGTGCGTACACCCATGTATTTACAGAGACAACACTCAAAAGTTAAGGGTTTTTTAGTTTAAACTTAATAGTTTTATTGCCTCTTGCTGCTTTACACTGGGTAGGAAGTCAGATAAATCCTCTGTGAATAAAATTCCCATTCTTTTCATGTTGGTGATTGTTTTTAAGATGCTAAATTTGCTGTATGTGTTGCAAGTTGCTCGCCCAGTTTCTAGGGACAAGTGACATAATTGAATCTCCTTTTTGTATCAAATGTCAAGTGAGTTCTCACATGGTAGCTGCAAACATGTTTGAGATGATCACCAATCCTGTGAACAGAACTGCTAGCTGAACTACATTATATCTCTCCTGCCATTAAATTAGAAATGATCACATTTTCTTGTGCTGTCACTCTAGAGGTACAGTTGAGTCTCTTTCTTTGAGTTGGCTAATTTGCTTTATTGTCTCTTAAAAATGTGCTGTGTAAAACTGGCCAGGCAGGACTTAATTCTGAGTAGCCAAGAGCTTTGATCTTAAGTGACTGGAACTGGCTGCTTCCAGTTCCCTCGGGATTCCTTCTGTGCTCCCTGAGAGCAGCCTCAGCTCCACTGCAGCCTCTGATACACAAGGGCAAGCCACTCTTGTTTGCAGTGATCTGGAGTTGGTGCCAGAGTATTGCTGTAACTGTAGTTAAACATACTAAGTCTTCAAGAAGTTCAAGAAGATTTTTTGTGCATTAAGTCCGCTCAGAACAACTCTTCAGAAAAAGAGGCAGAGCAGGAATCAAAAAGGAAACAGTCAGCAAGATTGGGTGTTGTTTGAACCAGGATTCAAATTCTCATTCCTGACATCTTTTTGGTAATAAAGTCCCTCCAGATTCAAAATAGTTTGGTTTTGCGCTTCCCAAATGGACCTCACAGAAAAATCATTCTTATGGTGAGGAGAATTATTCCAAAATCTTTCATTTTCAGGTATGTCCATTCCTAGACTTTCCTAGCTCAAAAGAAATTTTAAAGCTTTAAATTGAAAATCAGTTGGTCTGGGTCTCTGTCCCACTAAATCCCATCTTTCCCACTTAGAGGGAAAAACCTGACTGTTGCAAAACATCTGAGTTGCTGTCATGACAAAAAGGACATTTTAGGACTAGACAAGTCACTGTGAGGTTGTCTGCCCACAGCCAGAGTACACAGTGCATTCCTTTATTTTGAAGAGCCCAGTTATGTAGTCAAGAAATTTTACTTGTGTTAATTGGTAAAATGTTTCTTTTTGCTGTCTCATGCCTTGTGTGGTAAACTTTGTGGTTTGTTCAGATAAAAGGGAGGGCAGAGAGAAATACAATAAGGAAACTACTTCAAGAAATGGTTATCTGCTCTTGAGAAGGGAGGGTTTGTTTTTTCACTCAAACAGGGGTCTTCTCTTGTTGCTGTTGGAATTAGATGACAAAACCCTTAGTTCCTTTGAGTTCACCTACTCATTTGTGCCTTTCCCCTCTCCTCATTCTCCTCCTTCCCTCTCTGCTAGTCCACTGGAAAAAGCCTGCAAATAAATCAAGTTTCCCACAGATAGAAATCTCTGAGAGAAGGTTTTGTGTGGGAAATAAATATTTTGGGTTCATGCGAACCTCAGTTATACTGCCTCTCCCCAGGAGAGGGTTAGGCTTTATAATTTCAGGGAATTCAAAACAGCATAAGCTTTTAAAGGTGGGTTTTGAACAGCTTCTGCTGTCAGAGGACCAAGGTATGTGCAACAAACTGTTACTATCACAATGAAACTAAGGAAACGTTAAGTGTGAGACTTGAATAATAATGTACTGTGTGGTGCCAGCTATACCTCAGACTCATGTCTGTGGTATTCAGTTTATCCACCAAAGCTTCTCAAATCTAATCATTTCATGCCACGTACCCTGGCAGTGTTGTATAGCAGCTGTCCTTTTGTAGTTGATGTGTAATTACATCATGAAAAGACTTTAATTACCATATTACTAAATTACCAGCCAGCGATCCTTTCAGGTTCAGCCCTAGCTCGCTTCTGTATGGACTATTAGGCTTCTCCAAGCTGAACACTTTTGGTTGGTGTAAAAGGGAGGAAAAATTGTGCTAATTGTAGGTTTTGTTATGAACTATTATTTAGCTTGATGTTATGGCATCACTAATGTCAATGATATAATTAAACTTCTGCTAACGATGCAATCACAGTTCTGTAATAATTATATGTTAACTGCACATGATACCAGAACCCTACTAAAAATGAGGTGATGTATTCAGAGCCTGATAAAAACAACTTGGAAGGAACTGCTTTCATTCTCTAATGGCTTGTCTGCTCATTCTTGGACTCTGCCATAAATATACCTACTTGTACAGTCAAAATTCATATCTGAATATCTGCCAAAGCTTTTCTAATGTTTCTTTCTGTCTCTTTCTTCTTTTCGGTGATTAGCATTGTCCATACAAGGTTATCTGATCAGGGACTGATAGTGCTATAGTCAGCTATAGTGCTTTTTTTGGTGAGCATCAAGGCACTGTGTTTTGCTTACCAGTATGACATATTTGCTATGAAAACTAGGCCATTGGAATAACTGCTTTTTATTTCTTTTCTTTATTAAATATTGAATAGTAAATCTTCTCTGGTCTTTGTTTTATATAGTGTTGTTCTTTAATTCTAAATTCTATATTACTAAAGTGACTTTTACTTCTAAACTGCCATACCATGCCTTGTAAATCTCAGTTCATTTTGGTTTTATGCTCTTTATTAGGATATTGTTTTATAGCTACTGATGAAGCAGTTGTAAAACAGGGATTTAATGTTTTTACTGATTACTGTCCAATTATTGTGTAGCCTCATGCATCATAACATTTGTCCAATATCACTACAATGACTGTAATGCAATATGATCATATTAACCATGTTTGGCACAAGTCTTGTTCTGGCTTTTGTGTTGTCTGGAGCTGCTCAGAGACTGCAGGCACTTCCATTTTGTGCTGTGCTTGGAGCCACATAGGGAAGCTGTGCCTTTATCATTATACAAGAAGCAGAACATTGCAAGTTGATTTGACTTTTCCATACACCCTGAAACCCTCAATAAATCTGCAGTGGGTTCTTGGGCTTTTCTTGATTTGTTGCCATTACATGGCATCAAAGCAAAGAGCCTGATGTTTTGAAGGCTTCACAGACTTGCAGGGTCACTGAATTTTTTGCTTTGCTTCATCAGCTCTTTTTTATCATCTTTTTGCCTTCTTGCTTTTGCTCCCCAGTAGTCACATTTTCAGGGCATATTTGCACTTCATGCTCATGTCCAGAATAGATTTTCTCCTTCTTTTTGCAGGTGTAAAATTAATGCTAAAGCATTTTGGTTTATTAAATGGTAGGAGCTACTTGAATGAATATTTTTGTGATGGTTTTGTGTAGGTGCAGGTGAAGTAAACTTCATTGGTACTTCGAGAGACCAGGTGTGGGAGAGTGTGTTTATAACACAGTCTTCTCCCAGTGTAATAAAATAGCAAATTGAAAATTGAATTGGTTTACTGTTTCAGTTCTTTCTGGATTTGCTGCTTGTGTTGACGCTTACTACATTTATACTTCCTCTTCTTTGTCATGGTGCTTGTCAGCTGCTTCCTTCATGGTTAGTTCTCACTATAGGAAGTCAGATTTGGGGCTTAATTTGCTTTTTTTGAAGTAAATGAGAGCAGCATGGAAACAGCCACACATCTGCTGACTGGCAGTGTAGCTTAAATTGAATTTCTGAGAAGTCAGAATTGATGATTCTGAGCCATTTTTGTGGTTCATGGTGTCTGACCTTTTCCTCAAGGCAGTCCAGCAGGGTTGTTTTTGCCAGAAGTGCTAACACTGTGTAAGGATGGAAACTAGAAAGTGTTCTAATATATTGGTATTGTAGAACTAGTTTACTTTAGTCTTTGGTTTACTATCTAGGAGGCTTTAGTTTTCATGGTTTTGTAACTACTCATCTTCTAATCTAAATGGTGTATATTTTCCCTGTTTTCTGTGAGTGGTCTGCTCCTCTCTGTCTTCCATCTGTGTCTGCATAAACAACAGTAACTTTGGTTCATACTAGAGGCTTAGAGGTCTCTAGAGGAAAGACTAACTTAGTTACTAAGCTTCTCCAGTCTGCAGTATTTGGAAAAGCATTCTTTTTCCTGTCTTCTCCTAAAGATGGAGCAAAGAAAGTTTCAAAACTGAGTAACACATGGAGGCTGTGCAATCGGTAGGGATTTCTGTTCATTCTCTGAAGTTCTCATTCCTCCAAATTCTGATAGGATGCCTCCCCAGAGGCAAGAGCAACTCTTACGGATTTAGTTTGGCCAATCTATGGAACATCCCATTTTTTAGGTTATTATTAATTCTCTGACAGAATAATTTGAAATTAAAGACGTTTGATCATTTCAGGGCAACAGATAACCTAAGCTGGGTTTGCTCACAGGTCTGTGTAGTGAGGAGAGACTGAATTCAAAGCAAAGCAAGTCTTTGCCATGTACATTCTTCTTCACTGCAGTTTGATAGGTGGAGAGGTCTGATCCTGACTAGCCCAAAATGCTGGAAAAGATTAGCCATGTTCAGGAAACATGGCATGTCCTCTCTGTTCTTCCTGTGTGCTTTCCTTAGAAGCATGATCTGCAGGCCAGCAGAAAGCCCTTCTCCCATCTTCCTGCCTGGCCTCCTTCCAGGGAGAAGCAGGAGCATAAGATTCATTGTAATAACAGCAACCTCAGATACTGTAGGATTTTGTGCTGGGTAAAGCTTTTGAAGGCACTTCAAGAAACATGTAAGGTATGGTGTGAAGAAAAGGTGTTGGATCAGAAAAAAGTAATTTCACTCAAAGGGCAATGCTAAGGAAGAGCATTTCCTAGTTATCCAGTGAATGCCAAGTTCCAGGTTACTGGCATGTCATATCCAGCACTGACTTGGCAGAAATTATTAATTTAGTAGTAAATGTTTGCAGGCTTTGAAGACAAAACAGATGTCCTGCTTCTTTTCCAAAGTCTTGTTTTTCCTGGGAGAGCATATGCCTTATCAATACCTATAGCAATTAGCAGGTATTGAAGCCATTGTAAACATTTCCAGTGAGGGGTACATTCAGTTATATCTTTGATCCTAACCACATAAATATTATCTTATGTTTCAGATAATGAGGAAGAAGAAGAAGAATTTGGGCTATTCAAGTAGTACCAGTAAACTGTAAAGTCACTGTTCATTGGTATTGATTTCCAGGAATAAAGAGTTCTATTACCTTTAATTCTCATGGGGTTTCAGCCTTTTAAAAAACAAACAAAGAAAAAATATAAGCCAACAAACTCCAAACAGTCTTTTTTATCTGTGCCCTTGTAGCTGACCACAGAGACATGCAAGTTCTTCACTGCAGTGTTGCAGGGCAAGGGCCAAGGCATGGAAAGCAGGCTGGGCACCTTGGTTCTCTAGCTCCCATCTATACTGTGGGAGGAGGGGCAGAGGGAACACCCTAGGCTTGCCTGGTGAATGCTTCAAAGTCTTCTCTGGTCCTTACTATGTTGAAAAGCTTTTCAAGTCACCTGAATTCAGCAAACTTAAGGCAGCCCAGGCTGTTCAGTCTCAGCAGAAGCTATACAGTGCTGCTTAATCCTTGCTCCTGGGGCTTTTAGTGATGGCTCTGGGCACTTCTGTGTGGGCAAATGAAGCAGGGTTTGGGTAAAAATTCACCCATGAAGAGTGAGCAGAGAGCATGAGTTGCAGTCTTTGCTTTTACATCTCGGTCCAGCTTGATCTAATATACTGCAGCTGGTACTGAGTTAAGCAGAAAAGCTGAGATCCAGGTAGATATGACTTTAGGTGCTAAAGTCAATCTTTTTGTCAGTGGTAAGACAGTGAAAAGCAGAGAGATAAAAAATCCTTGCTATGTCCATCTTACATGGACAGCCATATCCCAGCCATATTACTGGCAAAATAAACACTGACTTGCACAGCAATGCCTTCATCCACTAAACCCAGGTTTAGTTGCCATAGTAACTTGTCTTGGAGATGAATGTGATATCCTGGACAGCAGGGAAAAAGGCTTTGATTCCACAGATACTGGTCCTGAGGCTCAGAGCCGGCTGCAGAGATGTGACTGCATTTCTTTGTTCATTTCCCTGGCACAGCCTGAGTAATTGGTGGCATGTTGTTCAGCTGTGATACAGAAACGTGGTGGTCTGTCATCATTGCAACCTTGTACTTAGCTGTGTTCAGATGAAGAATACACTGATATCATCGGGGCAAAATGAATCCTATGAGGGCAGTAAATCTCCAACCTAAGGATATTGGAACCAACAGTGGACAGTTTTTGTTTTAGTAGTGTCACTATAAACTGGCTTTGTTTAGTTTTAGCTTTCTAGCTGCCAGCTGAAGCCTTGTCTGAAAGATTGATGTGTTGAGATGTGAACCATCGGGAAGTACACACAGTTAATTACACTGCATTTTAGTTTAGTTCATTCACATTTGGGTTAGTAGTACTGAAGCTGGAGTAGACATTACTAGAAGTGTATAGGTAAACTTATGAGGTCACTACTGGTTCAATAGCAAAAGTTGCTCTCCTGATTAAACAAGAACGTTGCATACAGATAACCCAGCGCCATCACATTAGTGGGGGGATGGGCATAACAAAAAAATGTATAATTAGCCCTAAAATAAAACATTACTAGTAAAGCCAACTGCTAATAATAGCTCCATAGTTAAATTTCATCAGCCAAGAAACACACTTGAGGGCCTAAATGAGAGCAGGGAATTCACTCACAGTAGAGTCTCATGGGAATGGAACTGCAGCCCACTGAAGAGGCACTGATAACTAGAAGCATACCACTCCAGGGGTCAAAAATGATGGGGCAACATGTCTTCTCCAAGCTAACTCCTCTGTGGACAGCCTGCAAGCTCAGCATTACATTTAATTTATTTTTAACTGTAGAGTAGTGATGCAGAAACAACTGAAGTCATTTGGTTCCATTGTTGGTGACAGCCAGGTGCTTCCCGTGGTTAGATGCAATATATAGGGCAGAGGGAGACTGCCAGCAATAGAAAATCCTTTTAACTGTTGCTTACTAAGTTGTTAGTGAATACATGAGATGGAATATCAGATCAGTTGTTGAAATTCTGATTTCTGTTATTTTTGGTGGCAGTAAGGAAAATCATGACTGGCTCAGGTGCTATTGAACATGAAAAGCAAGCCCTTCCATAGAAATCTGTTATTCTGCTTACAGAAGCAGTTTCTGTTTGCCTATTTGCGATCCTTTATTTAAAACAACACAATTAATTCACTAAAATCAGACCACCAGAATAGTGGCTGCAGAGTATTTCAGCAGCCTCATTGTGCCCAGAGGCCTTCTCCAAAGGAATCACTAAATAAGCACTAGAAATATAAATATGAATGAGTCAAGTAATTGGAAACAGCATAAAGCTCTACACATGTGTGCACAGGAACAGCTCATGTGCTTGCAGGTGCCTCTGAAAGACAACTTTCAGGGGGGTTTGCAGGGACTGAATTTCATCATTTTTCTCTGTTTCTTTTCAAAGGCAGGAGAAGGTTTTCATCTTGTCACAGGAGAGGTGTAGCATGCTTGGCTCCATGCTGTGGCAAAGACATGAAGAAAGGACCTTGAATGAAATTCTTGGGAATGCCCAGTCAATGTCCTGGTGTAGCAGGGGCTGCACTCAGCTGTTGTGCTGCTGAGATACTAACCCTTGGAGCAGCCCAGTGGCTGGCAGTCTGCAAAAAGACTTAGCAGAAGTTTGGGAGTGATCTTCATTGTTCTGGCAGGAAATGCCAGAGCACGCTCCTGTAGGAAATTACTTTTGCAATACTTCACCAAGGCAAGTTCTCACACCTTTTATTGGCTTGAGGGAGCTGAAGTTCCCCCAGGTGATGAATGAAAGTGTCTGAGCAGCCTGCTATAACCCACAATGTAACATGAAACTACACTGTCACAGGAAGAGCCACAAGCAGAGTCTGCTCCTGCTTAATGTTGGCTTTGTTCAGCTGAAAGAAAAATGATCCAGTGTTTCTATCCTGTCACGATGTTTCTGTGAACAGGCTCATGTTTGTGCTGAAAAATATGAAGAAATCAGGGTGGCATGACTGTTGAGTAGCAGTAAATGGAAAATGAGAATGGAGACAATTTTCACTGGCTCTGCTCCTTTTCTGGTTGTTGCTTGTTTTCTTCTTGATAGTGATGAAGTAAGAGTTGGGACATTATCTTAGGTGTTATGGGTGGGAGGCAGAGGGGGGTGATTTTTCTGTATGCATTGCTGAGGGTTGGTGCTTCCACCTGAGTTTAATGGTGATGAATATGTCATCACTGAAACCTGTTTTAATGCCACCTAAATGTTATATAATAGTTGGTTTCACTATCCCCAGCGTGCCTTAATTCATAAAATTAAGGAAATAGTTTAAAGGCTTTGCACTATAGTTCCACACAGTGAAAACACGGGATGGAATATGAGATCAGTTCCATACTTATTTGCAGTGAGGTGTTTGTACACCTGGTTGCTAAAGAAACATTGAGAAATGGGTCTGCATGGGACTGAGTAATTCAGTTTGAAGGAGTAAAACCAAGGGGCCAGTGCTAAATGTATTAAAAGTCATCAGTAATCGTAATGGCAGTAAATTCCAGTACTTCATTTACAGTGAGAAAAGCATTTCTCATTTTAATTGTTTTAAAGTCATTGTTTTTCACTTCTTAGCAATTAAGAAAAGGTAAGGAAATTTAAAAAAAAGCACAACTGGTTTGAAGCTTACCAACCATAGCATTGATCTTCCCTGGATTGTTTAAGTGTATGCATTTAGTTACCAAAATAAACAAGTACCCATATAGACTGATTCAATAGTTCTAGGATTTACTTTCTTTTTTCCACAGCTATCTTGTGACACACCTAATTAAAATCTACTGCTTAGCTCCCCTTTGAATATAATAAAGCTCTGCCTTATTCTTTCTGTCAGTTTAATCCCTCTTTCTTTTTCATTGACACATTTCTAATACCTTTGCAGACAGGCCAGACACTTCTGCTTCATCTGTACTGAATCCACATGCTTAACACCTTTTGACAAAATGGATACAGCCTCCCTGTGGCTTGGAATTGATATAAACTGTCAAAAAGGGTTTTCTGAATGGTCTTTCTCTGTCACCTTTACCAGATTTTTATCCTGTGTTGTAGAAATGTGCAGTTTAATGTTGCGTTTCAAATCATTTTTGGCTGAAAAAGTGTGTAATGGAATCAGGGTGTCCCCTGAATCCTCCTAACAGTTGGAGATGTCTCTTTGTTTTGAACACTGGAATCCCAATAGACCTCTGACAGCAGTGGAATTACACTTTTGACCTTGTTCACTAAAGTGTTGCTTTCTCTGGATGATTAAATGAGAGTAACCAACAAGATCTTCCCCTAAAATGTGAGTTTGCTCTATTTGTTTCTCAAAAGAAACATAGAAGGAATGCTCTGCAATTTTCAGCTGATTGCGTTTTCCACAAAAGAGAAAACCAATAAACAAAAACCCCTAAGCCCTACTCTGATTCAAGGAGGTGGTAGTTGTTAGGCATATTAAAAATGCAAAAGCAGCTGATATATCAATATTTTCCTTAAGCCACAGTTGTTGCTACATCCTGAGCATCACAGCAGCAATACAGCACAGTGGCAGATTTTTATCCTGCTGTTGCTTCACTCTCCATGTATTTTAAAAGCGAATGTATATTAAGGCACCAAATGCAATTTCTAAGTATTGAACCTGAATATAGAAAATAACCATATACTTAATGTTGTGGGTGAATTTAGCTGATCTTTATGGACTACACAGTCATGTCAATCCAAAAGATAAATACAGTTTTCTGCAGATGCAGCCTTTTAAGCTCCTGGTGTTTCTTTTCATTTGCATGTGACTGAGCAGACATAGCCAGCTGTAGGATTTGCCATGACTGCCGGTCCTGCCTTGTGCATTGAGCTACTCGTATCGTGTATCTCTTGCTCCCCATTTACTTATTCAGGGTGTGGCTTCTCTGGATCAGAAGAACTCAAGAGGCCAGAAGAGATACAAAATCAGGTTCTTGTTTCTTCCATATTAGGCTACTTCAGCTGTGTTTTGGGGATTTTTTTTCTCCAATATATTCGTGTTTACTATAAATATCCCAGCTCTGGAATAGTGAACATACTTTCATTGTCATGCTGAGCACATGAAATGCAATGGCAAGTACAATCCTGTAGTTCCTGTGAGTGGGGAGTTCAAAAGAGAGGAAAGGACTCAGGGAAATCTAGTTTGTTTTTAGAACAGATCAGAATAAGTGACTTACTGGCCTCTGTGGCCTCAAGACTTCTGAGCAGTTTCTCACTGTAGATGATGCTATGTGGAGAGGACATCAGAGCATGGAGGGCAGTGCACTGAGGAGCTACAGATCTGTGAGTCCCGCTTTCCAATCCTGCTAAAAAAAGCTTTCGTTTTTTTAATTACTGCTTCATTGGTGATATAAATTAATGATTGGTATGGGTCTGAAGCAACCTTGTCATCAGAGAATATTTGGTTAGTGTTGACATACTTGTTCTCTGCAAACATGAGTCATCTATCTGCCTTTGGCAGGCTTACCCTGTGGCTCTGCTATAGTGTGTTTCACCAGTATGGTGGAAATTAAAATGTCACTGTTAACCATGGCAGAATCAGATGCTCTCTGGGCACCACATCTATTCAAGTAGTTCTTGTTTCCTATGTAGTTATTTCTGACAGTTTAATAAGACAGCTGTATTCTGGCATAAAACAATATGTTCATATATCCTCAATACAGGGGGAGTTAAATGCTAATAGAAGACTATTTCCTTGCATACACATGTGTTTCATGCATGACAGAAGCAGTAATGCTCATGTAACACCATGTTGCTGTTTAGTCCATTAGGAAGTGTAAAGTCAAAATTAATTGTCCTGCTGGACCATATAGAGTGGGTCTCTAAAAGCAGTTGCTGGAGCTGTTTGCAGCTGCTGCATCAGCCAGTCTCCCTCCTCGTGAGCAGTTATTGACTCTGGGCTATTGAATTCAGGGCTCTGGAGGTTGCTCAGTGGAAAAAGCCTTCAGTTGCTGCTTGGCAGCTCTGTCACTGCAAGGTCACAGAAAGGGCACTTCAGTCTCCAAACCCAATTAGGGCCTTATTCAGCACCTTTTCAATCGCAGGGGAATAGCCCACTGAGCAGGGTGACTCCCAGGCCAGGCTTTTGCACCCAGCCCCCTCATTGAGGCAGCCAATAAATGTGTCCTTTTTTGTCACTTGAGCCATCAGAAATACCCTTTGCTGTCATGAAACAGCTAAGCAGTTAGTGAAGAAAGGTTAAGAGCCCAGTACAGGCTTATAAGTTCACCACAGCTTTTTTGGACTAGTGCCTTGTACACGTATGTCTATGTCCCTCCCTTTACTCATATCTAGAGCTGTCTCATTCCTCAGATCAAATAATTTGACTCTTATGAACAGCTGTAACTTGCAAGTTGAATAACTTCCAACTGCTGAAAACATTAATGAAAACCATAAAACTCTCTTTTACCAGGTATCAACAATATTGCTTTAATTCCTCCCCCTCTGAAGAGTGTGTATATGTGTGCTGGGTCGTGCTTTTCATCCCAGGTGGCTGCCAATTCTGGTGAAAATAAGTTGAGCTGTGAAAGGTTGACCCACTCACCTCTGAATTGCTTTTTATATGATGTGAGTCCCTCAGGGCCCAATTCTACCCATAGAAGTGAGAAAGACAGCTATCAAAATATACAGGAAGTGTGTCAATATGCACAAAGAAGAAGGTGAACCCCAGACTGGTCTGGGTGGTCAGTCTTTAAAACATGGATTTCCTGTGAAAAGCAAAGAATAATTAGAAAATTAGCCTGATGCGCTAGCAGTTATATCAATGTGTGGTTTTATGTTAGCTCTTTCAGGCAAGCAAAAGATCAGAAAATTGCTTTTTACTCAAACTAGTGTGTAAAATTTAGTTAGTGTCTGATCAGCTCCTTTGATCAGTCTAGTCTAGACTGTTGCCTGAGTATGTACTCTGTACTAAACCCACAGACCCCTTAAGCAGAGGCTTACTCAAGTGAATCAAATAATATATTAAAAAGTTATATAAAATGTTCACTGTATGAGTTAATTAATCTGGTTCAAAGCTGAATAACTTAGGAACAGCAAAAATAAAAGCAGAAGTGTTGTTGCAGAGGAGAGGTGGTAGAGTTCTTAATTCATAATTAAATTACTGTCTCAGAAACACAAAAGAAAAATTTTCAGCAAACTTTTATTATTTTTAATAAGATAGTAATTTTTTAAGCCTGTAATCAGAGTCCCTAAAGGAGAAAAAAAATCTGTCAAAAATTATGCACAATTTTTTTTAGGAAAAAAATTTCCTAAAATTGTCTGTCTCAAGTCCACAATATTGGTTCTAATATAGGGCTAATGGGAGCCTTCCGTATGTAGGCTGCACTCTTGCCACCGCTAATTTCTACACAGGCTTATTTGCAAGGAAATGCTATAAGTCCAAGAACAGTAAATTTTTCAAAGCAAAGCAGTTTTCCCCTCATTGCCAGAGGTCTTCAGACATCTGCCATTGTCGTACCATCCTGAAGCTGTCTGCTCTTTGCCACATGAATCTCAGAAATGTGAACAGTTCATTTACTCACAGTTAATGCAACTGCTGCCTTTCACATACTAGTAACAGTAGATGACAATTTGGAGACAATTTTAGTCCAATGACCAATCCAGAAGACTTGGAAATCTATCCAATGCCACTAATTTTAGAAATGCAGGTATGTACCTGAGTTGATTTTCTCAAGGTACCTGTATTTTGAATTTTGAAGTTTAAGTCTTCAGTCTTCATGTGCCTACTATATTTGCTGGTTGCATTGCAGTGCCATCAGAACACCTGGCATAGAGGCAATGACAGCAAATCGATCAAATTATCAGGGGAAGTAAGCTAGCTCATAAATAGGACATTAGTGGAGTGAAAATATCACAGAAATGGGACCATTTTAATCATAGAGAAAACTGATCCAAGTGGCAAATACTTTATTTAGCTACACCAAATTCTGTCTAAATTCAAGAGGAGAGCTGGTACACTGCTGTTATCCAAACACTGAATTAATCTACTCATGGCTGAGAAACAGTTCCACAACAGGAACATTAAAGTCTTTGGAATGATACATAGCTTATCAAAAGTGGCAGGCATTGCTCTACTTACAGAGAGGTAAGTAATGGAAAGATAAAGAAACACAGTTCCATGAGTGAATACATGAATGTAGAATGCAGTAAAAAATATTGGGTAAACTCTTCCCTCCTGTAAGTCACAGGCCTTCCAGCCAGTGGCATTATACCAGGGAAATATTGGACCATATTTTGTGTGCATCAAATCAAATTGTTAAGAGACAACAGGCAGGTGTTTGAGAAATTTTTTTCTCTGCCATTTGCAGAATTGTATGAAATCTTCTGGCTAATCTACAGTCATTCCATTACCTGCCATCTTTCAGCAGGTAACTAGTTAAATTTGTGTTAAATAGGATTTGCTTTGCTATTTCCATTTACTGTTGGAGTAGAAATGTTCTGACATGACATATGACCAATTAATAATTGGAAAGTGCTTGGATGAGTCATTTGAAGGCAGTAGTTTAGACAAGATCAGCCACAACTCATATTAAAACCTGCAAGAAGAGTTTTAATAAATAAAATAATAAAAAACCCTACAATCAGTGATTCTGCAGCATCTCCTCTGGGTGTCTGCATTTCACTTAATAAAGATGCCCTGCAGACATCAATTGAAATAACTCTTGCCTTTGTTGCTTGGATGTTTTTGTGAGCTCTAAAATGAACTTGGCTTATACAAGTATACTTCGTTACCCAGCCTAAAGGATAGGATGCAGGGCAGGAATTACCCTGTTCTGCTGTCAACCTCAGTAGAAAAGAAATGGCTTTGGCTATGATTCTGAAGAGAATAAGAGTGTGACTGTACCCCATGGTTTTCTGTGGGTTTTTTACTTTTTTTTTTTCCTGTGGTGATGATGTTTTATTACTTTTACAGAGCTATAATAATCCGAAATGGCGAAGTCATTCCAATGTCTTCAGAATTCACTCCAGAGACTGAACGCCAGCGACTTCAATATCTGGTAAGAGACCTGAGGACCAAATCCAGTGCTGCTGATGACAAGCATTGCCCAGTAATGTGAAAGGCTCAGAGAAATGCTGCTGAGTTACTGTGGCTCAGTGAAGGATGACGTGTCCACTGAACACCAGTGACTGATCATGTATGTCTTTAAGCCATCAGCAAATGTGGAGAAATTCCTGGTGGTGCAAATGTCAATAAAAGGAGTATTACCTCTTCAGCAAAGGCCATTGATTAGCATGGGTGTGCTTGTGTATATTGTTTGGCTCCAGACCCTTCAGCAGTGCACTGGCGTTGGATTTTGAAAGCTCAGACATAGAGCTAATGAGCCACAGATGTATTTAATCCATCCCAGTGCTTTCTGTGTGACAGTATAAAATACCACAGACCGCTCTTTGTATGTGAATGATATTGCAGAGTTTGATTAATTTACTCTAACAGTATGCCGTATCACAGTATAACAGTATCTCCATCAGGAGAAAGATACCCAACTTGGAGGTGATCTCAATGAACATTAGTAGCTGCAGGATAGGATGGGTGATCAAAGATTAGTTTTATTTACTGTAGCAGCACCCATAAAGCTGGGACAGGGTGACTAGCTGGAGACACATGGCATGCTTTATAGACCAAGCTGTGTTGGCTGATAAGCTGCCTGAGTAATATAAGTCAAAATGTATGGTGTTATTTTTCATACAAACTATCCTGTTACTTTTTAAGGTTTTAATCAATGGACAGATCAGTTGGTTGAAGTCGATTAGTTGCTTGTCAAAATGTCATTCCTAACATGGCTGAGAGATTTCCTTTGTGCTTCTTCTGTTCTGCTTTTTCCTTTTAGAAATTTAAGTTTCAGCCAAGGCAGGCTCACTCTTAGCCTTGCCTGACTCAAGATGGGCAGGCCAAGCTTAGTGATGTTCCCAGGTCGTAAGGTGTCTTTTATTTTCAACATAGACCAAGCACTGTGATTTGAAACTAGACAAAATGCCAGTGTTTGAAAGGTTTTAATGAAAAAATTGTGTTTCCTCAATTGTCACATTTAGTTTTTTTTCAGTCAGATTCATTGGCTTGAAGTTGAAAATTTCAGAGAAAATACTGCTTTGGGACTATTTATATTCAGAGAATCAAATGGAAAAGAGGCCTAATAAATATTTACGGTTCAGTTACATTTAAAATAATTGTTTGCCTCTAAAATAAAAGGTATCTTTAGCATCTAGGGAGTCTGCTACTTCTGTAGGAAATATGAGATAAAACATTGCCTACAAGTTTTGTTTTTCTCTTTTGGTGTCCTTTCTGGCTTAAATCTGAAACCAGTAGCTGATCTGAAAAGCATTTCTGCTGTTTCCTGTGGAAAATTCCTTTACCTTTGTTTGTCTGTTTTAATTCTGTATGTAACAAATATGCCAGGTCTATGGCTATCATGTTCAAAGAGAATACATGCAAGACAGCAAGAGCGTGAAACAAAATTACAGATAATTTCAAACACAACATTCCCTAAGTAAGATTTTTATTCTTGTGTTTAAAAAACAAAAAGTCGACCCGAAATTTCTTTCAAGGTTGGCATAAGCATTACACTCCAAAGTTTTCATGTCTTGCTAATTAGATCCCAAATAATTCCTCACTCACTTATCCGTCCTCATGCTCTCATCTGTTGTTCTGTCTGAAAGTTATTTACATTGAGTCTATTTTCCTATTTGCAGTTAAAGCTGAGTTTTTGTTTCAAATATGTTGCACTGCTCTTCCTGCACAAAAGGAAGAAAATCCCTTAATCGCTTTAGCATTAATATTTTACTTGGTAAATGCAGAGATACTGTTCACTATGAGGAAGTTACTGTAGAAGCAAAGGGAGGGTATGGATTTACAGCCTGCAGGCTGTTGCCTCTGCAGCAGGAGCTTCCCTCTGCCTTTAGTGCCTGTTGATTGCTTCAGTCACACAGGATATTCTTTTAGGCTTAATTTTCTGAGGCTTAATTTCTGCGTGGAAAGAAACCCATGGGATAATGAGTAGTTCAGGTCATGTGAGTATCTTTATATGAAGTCCTCCAATCTTAGACAAAACTGTGCTTCAGCTAATACTGATTAAGTAACTGAGAGAGAAGGGAAGCAAATGTGTTCCCTGTCCTGGAAGTTTTATTGCCATGCCTCCAAGAACGGCCTTGGCAGTAGGCCTCTGGCATGGAAACCTGAGAAGAGCAAGTTGGCCATCCAGTCACACTGACTTCAGAGCAGCTCTGAACCTGGTCATCACTCCATAGGAGGGCAGTGGCAGGGCAGCATCCAGCTGCAGACTACAGGCAGGCTATATGGCAGAGACAGACTTCTGTGTCAGGCAACTTGTGAGAATATTGCAGGAGGCAGTCAATCCTTCAGTCAGAGAGCACTTCTTAAGATTTAATGTGTGAAAGCTTTGTACCAGTATTCCCTTGGTCCTTTGGCCTTCTGTAGCAGTTCAGTGGACCATGTTGCTTCCCTTCCACTGGTGAGCATTTGAAAGCCTCCTTTTCTTCTGAATTTCTGTGTCTCTCTCTTGTTTTTAGCACTGTAGCAGGAGAGCTCCACACAGTGCTTGGGAGAAGTCCTGCTTTCCCATATCAGTGTATCTTGAAGGAAAAAAATATCCAGTATTTACTGGGAAATGCTCTGGTACATTCAGCAGTTGTGCAGGCAGTGACAGCCAGAAGCAATTTTTCTTTCATCTTGTGAGGAGACTATTAATTTCAATCATGATAGTCTAAATTGCAACAGTAAATAGGGTATTTTTTTACTTATTCCCTTGGAAAAATGTGTTTCAAATTAATGGGAATTGGGCATACTGCAGATGGGTGTATTTCTATTAGTTGCTGTACTTTCAAGATGTCATGGGATCAATGTGGTATTTGTAGCATCTTCATGTGTGCAGCCAAACAGCCCCTCAAAGGTTCACCAGAAATGGTGCACCACTGCTACCAGTGCAGGTGTCACTGCTAGTAGAGGCTGTGTAGCCACCAGTGACAGTGACCATGGGTACTCTGTGTTTACCACCATTCAAGCAAAGGTTCATGAGCCCACATAGTCATGGGCTCAAAGGGGATATATTCATATTTTGTTGCTCAGGTGAGGATAAAAGTGACACTAACTCACTCACCTGCTGAAGGATGCCTGCAGAACCTGAGCCTGAAGAGGAGATGCACCTAGATCTCCTAAATGTCCAGTCAGCACTTTAATTACAAGACAGTCAAGATGTAATTCTCTTACAGTTTTTGGCTCCCTGTAGCGCCCAGAATAGGATTACTTGAGCCATCTGACACGGTGGATGATGCTGTGGTAAAAGAGACCTGTGGTTCCATGAAAGGGGTCCTAGTCTTTCACAACGTGAGAGACCAATCAAGAGATTGATTTGGCTTCTAGTCTTCTCCTTCGTTTTGCCACCACATCCTTTAATTTTAATCTCTCTTTGGTTTAAACGTGTCCCTATGATAATGGCTGAGTCATTTGCAGACCTTATGGGTGTGTTGGGCTATGCGTGCTATTGTGAGTAGTAGTCCCATATAGTAGAATATTCTTTTGGAGAAAAGGGCACAATATGATAAAAGTATAAACTTGTAACATATAGTTGGTGTAGGGGAAAGCAGCAAATCTGAGAATAGCACAGATTGCAGTGAAAACACTAGTGTCAGTGACTTTCCAGCGCAGTGCCTAGTGAAGGAGCTGGAAAAGGCAGTGCAGACCTTGCTGAGGTACAGATAAGATACATGCAGTGTTTCCTGCCACCTTAATTAACTGCCATGCTAGTGTGTAAGTCTAGGTTTATCATAATTTCATGTTTGCTTTTCTAATCACCAGGAAACACAGCAGGAAGTAAATGCCCTTTATAAACAACCGTGACTAATATTTCTTTGACTGAACTCCATTTTAAAGAACTGATTTTGAATGCAATGCATCCAGCCACAAAACACACCATAAAATGGCCAAGTGCCAAAAACACACAAGGCATACTATGCCAGATTTATGCCCAAAAGCTCTAACAGCTTCTGAAAGAGAAAATATGAAAAATGTTCCAGTTCCATAACACAGAATAACAGTGTCTGAAAATACCTTGTAAGGATATAGGAAGTGTTTGATAACCACGCTGTTTGTTAAATGTCAGGTTCTCTTGAATGGTGTTTCTGATCTGAGGTTCTTGCAAATCAAGACTAAACAAATTTGAAAATGGAAAATACCTATGTTGTGTCATCACAGGTAAAATTCTGGTAGTCAGTTTGCTTACCTTTTTTTATTTGTTTGTTTGTTTGATCACTTGAAGGGATTTCATACTTGTATATAGAAAGATCTGCAGAGTTTTAAACTGTTGCTTTTTATTTCTTTTCTGGTCCTGCTGCTCAGCATGGTTTTGTTGAGGTGGAGAGAAGAGTCAAGCCTTGTACATGGAGAACAGTTCTCAACAAACCCAACTGGAAGTTGTAGCTGAATTCTACAGTAGAACATTCTTCTTTCTGTAGAATTACCAGTGAAGCATCAAAAATAACTGTTAAAAAAATGGTAAAAAATACAGAAAATTAAAATATAAAACAAAGCACAATGAAAATCCCCGTTTCTTCACATAAGAATTCGGATCACAGACACCAGACGCTTCCAAATTGCTCTTTTCCCTCTGTTTCACTGACACCAAAAATATTAGGATCAAGTTAAGATCACTGGATTGTAAATCAAGTGTTGAGGCTTGGCTGTGGAAGAGAAGTCTTATTTGAACATTAGCAGTCCACTGGTAACTGTGCCAGCTTTATTAATCTTATTTCAGTTATGACCTCAGACTTTCCATCTGAGTAAATCTTTATGCAGTGCAGTCTCTCCTGATTGCTTTACCTTTTCAATAAAGGAAATTCTTGTTTTTAAGTGAAAAAATACTAAAAGCCTGTAATGTTTTTCTTCTGGACCTCTTGTTCAGATTAGTAGTCTCACAGCCTGAAGGTTAGATAGCTTCATTTTGATATCAGGTATGATGGTTTTTCTTCTTTATGTATGACCTTGTTTTGTAGGTAGGTGACAGTATTTAGCTGATAGTAGTTTGTAATGTTTTAATCAAGATAGGCTGTGCATTTTTAAAAGTGGTCTGAATTGCACTTACAATAAGGACTGACTTCATTGTTTACAATATCATAGGCTAGAAAAAATTGTAAAAATACCAAAACCAATCCAGCTCTTCGTTATCATACAAAGAAGAAATATCATTCATATGTTGTGATACATTAAATCATTAGGAATTCTCCATCTTTTTTGCAACTAGAATGAAAATAAATAAAATGAAAAGCTTACATGCACTTTTAAATGAAGTTCCAGAGGTCTGGAAGTATGAAAAGCCTCATGTGGACAGAATACTGCTGAACTTCTCAAAAGTCACTGGTGCTTCTCAACCATTTCTGTTAATGAGAAGAAGGGATCCAATTAGAGGGCCCTTGACAATGATATTTGGGTGGAGAAGGGGACTCCATTTGGGTGGGGAAGGTTGACTGTAGACTGAAGGAAAAAACATGTTATTCCCTTAACTGTACACAGAAAGAATTTGATGGAGTTCCTGTTCCAGGAAGAGATCACGATGTGAAGATCATTTGTGCACTTGAAAGCCACCTCTTGAAAACAGAATCCAATCTTGATGGCTACACACAGCAACCTTCCTCGGTCCTGTTCCAACCAAGCTTGAGGAGTTTTCTGGAAGGATGTCTGGTGATGGGAACAGGGACAAGCTGATAGGAAGTTAGCATGGTGATGTGCTGAGCCTGATAGAGCTGCTATTAAATTGAGTGGGAGCAAGCTCAACTCTTAAATGCGGGAAATATTTTATTGTGAACTATCTGCATGACAGATGCCAGGCAGATCAATAAGGGCTTCCAGTGCTTCCTGCTGCTTACCTTTGATGAGCACTAGATTTATGACATACACACAAACTAAACCCCAGCTCATTTCATCTCCCTTGATGGCAGCTGCTGCTGAAGATAAGACAGACTTTATTGCCTTAACTGGCTGGATAAGGAAAAAAGTTATCTGCGAAAAGGTTAAGAAATGCAACTTTTTTTCAGTTTCCTACCAATTTGACTGTGTCTTTCATAAGAGCTTGCTTACAGTGTAGTTATTCAGAGGAAGAGAGAAAGGTTTGTTTATTTGAGTACTAAAGAAAAAGGATTGAGATTTATTTCAGAAGGAAGAAATAGAGTATGTTTAGGATTAACCTATCATGTCAAGTGATCTGTGTATAAATTTACAGTCCAAAAATTTACACAGTGGATGAAGAGCCTGTTGATGCTCTCAACTGTGGCCAGCTTTGGAGAACATGAGCCAGAGGCACAACTCTGGCAAAGAGGCCTCCCAGGATCTGCAGAGCAATGCACCAGAAAGGACATGAGGAGCGTTTGAACATTAAAACCATCAAAGACCTTAGTTGCAGTTGTGACGCAAAACTGTTGCTGCTTTTCTAAAAGTCTGTTTTGCATGAAGGATGTAGTTTTTCAAAAACAAGAAAATAAATTGCTCCGTAGCTTGTGTTCATTTGCAGTGTTGTGTGATGGGATGCATTTTTCTCGAGGTGGTTACAATTAAAGTGTGGTAGCAATGTTAGGTTTTCTGTGTTGTTGGCATAGCTGAACAAGGAGTCAAAAAGCTGGAGATTCACTGCACACTCACCCCTCCAAGTCTGTCCATGGCTTTGTATTTGATCATTCTTCTCTCTCTTGCTGACTTACAAAAGGGTATGTGTTCAGTTTTACAAAGCTCTGCAAACTCCTTCAGGGTTGATGGATGAAGTGTAATTTAGAGATCCCAAATCTTGAGGAGCTGGGAGAAGAAATTAAGGATTTTGAGGGCAAGAGGACTGCTCCCTATAAGGCTTCTGCTGGATATCAAGCAGGGGCAGAAATGGTGTATGTGCATTGTTTGTTGAAATGGAGCACATCATCTTCCTTCTTTAAAAAGAAAGGTTAGAGGAGTGGGTGGAATTTGTGTGGGAAGGGACCAAGAAGGGATGGTAATACTACCTCATTAAAAATAGATGATGTCTTGTTTTATGTGGTATCTGTGGTTTGATTTCTGCCCGCAGGCTTACATGCAGCCCCACTTGCTGGGAAATGAATTTACACATTTAGAGTTTCCACGGAGGGTGCAGCGCAAGGAAGTTGGAAAGAGGATGCTGTACCGTGACTTCAACATGACTGGCTGGTAAGAATGTGTCCTTCTCAGCAGGTCAGCCTTCTCCCCTAGCCAATACCTGCTTTGTACCTATGTTCGATTAAACTGCATCAAACAAGGAGATGTAGCCCTGCGTACTAAAAGAAAAGGCACTTCCTTCTTCCAGGTGTATCTTTCTTCTAGAAGATAATGTTTTAAATAAGTCGACCTCCCTCCATAGAGTTCATTTTAACGTGTGAGTACTCAAAGCAGAGCAAGCATATAAAGGCAAAGATGTGCCAGGGGATCTTTCTGAAAGCTAAACAATTTTTCTGTCTTGGAAGTAGCTTTTTATAAATTCTGGATCAGAGGATGAGACATTTGTCTTTTAAACCAAGACATTGGGTCATCATGCTTTCACATGCCGAGGAAAGCTTGCAGAAGTGAAGAGCTGCCTTCCCTACTCTGCTGCAGCTGGCCCTTAGTTAGGATATCCCTTGAGGAACTGTTTTACACGTGGGCCTATCTGAACACAACCAGCCTAAAATGAAAAGGCTTGAATGAACAGCATGGAATTAAAGAAGTGAAGACAAAAAGAATGATGTGGATTTTTTTGTTTCTGGCTAAATGTCTTCATTGTTTTTTGTTGGTTCAATAGGCTCCTTGGAAAAATCCTAATCTTTGCTGTTTTGAGTTCTGTGCATGACCTATAAAGGCAAAAACCCAATATATGCAAATGGTCTTCATTTCCATGACATTTATGCTTTAGTGTCTGTATTAAACGTCTTTTCAGGAAGAAAAAGAACAGAGGGGTTAAAAAGAAAGCCTATTTTAGGTTTGGAAGCCTGGATGCTCACATACAACTACAGCTCTACATAACTTTTGCTTTGTTTTATGCTTTATGGACCATAAATATAATGATGTTTTAATGGCAGAATAATGATCTAAGTTTAAAATAATCTGAAGTGTTTGTGCAGAACATATAAATCTGAGAATAACCGTCATTGTCTGTCATCTTGAACAGCTGCTAGTAGAATATGCAGTTTCACCCTGAGAATGATGACTTCACATTTTAAAAAGGCTACAGGCATGAGCAAAAGAATAGGAACAGAATGAGAACACTGGATCAACTGAGGACTTAGACAGCAAAACATTTGGAAGATCATGAGACACTCTCCCAATTTCTGCAGAAGGAGGGGTTTTTTGTTAAACTCCCAGATGTCTCTAGAGGCACCAGTAAAGAATGGTTTCATGTAGACTTCCAAAAGCACTTTTTCAAGATGTGAAAAATCATCATGCCTGTTGGGAGGAAAAACATGTTGGGGAGAGCTACAGAAGTATCATAGGCCAGGAACTTCCTGAGAGGAGGGCAAGAACAGATTTCTGTCATCATGGCTGGAAGGCAGAGAGGGTTTCTTCAGGTTCATGGGAGTTGTTTTGCATTTCCCTGGTTGGTTAGTGGTCTGGAAAGGAAATGAGATTGGAATGGTTGAAGTTGCAGCATTAGCAGGTGACACCACAGCTCTTTTCCTATTAAACAAGAATGACCATGAGGTACTGCAAAGAACTAAGTGATTAATGCAAATGGGCGTCACTGAGATCAAATTTGGTATTAATAAATGAACAAAGTAAAGCATGAAGAGAAAAAAAAAATTCTATTTATGCACATTAGAGGTTCCAAATGAAATGTAAAAAAACTCAGTGGAAGTTTTGCTTACTACAGTATTTTTTTCCAGTCCAAATCACCAACAGAATGTTGAGATTTGTACGGCAATGGACAGTTTAAAAGTTAAGAGATAATTCTGTATATTAGTTTCTACCTCACTTGTGAATGTGTGCATAGCACTTTACCTTATCCAAAATGGTTATTACATAGTTAATACTGTTTGGCATTAGAAAAAGGAACAAAAGCTCTAAATGTAGAATAATGAGTAAGGTAGAAGTCAAACTGGCAGATTTGATTCAATGTGTTGCTTTTCAGTACTGATTTGTGAAATCTATTAGCTCTAGGGTATAGCAGGGAGGAGAAGACAGTTATTTTCCAGTTGATTTTTCTGCATTTCCTGAAGTCTAGGACACACGTTGATCCAGTTAGAGATTCTAATATGGTCAATGCAAAAATTGTCACCAGTTCAGTACAAATATGCTTAGCCATAAGCAGTTATTCTGCAATAAATGCTTGAACTGTGACTTGAAAATTCAAGTCTGAATTCATCACAGTATTGTCCCAGAAAAAGGTGGTCTGTGCCAAGCAGAAGCATGTGGAGACTGTGATGAGGCTACCTCTCCCTGTTCTTCCTTTTGACTTCTGGATGGAAGTGAAAAATGGGGCCTACATTTTTGTCCTAATAAAAGAATTGGAATCTTTCAGCTGCTCCATATTGCACAAGTAGTGCATCAGTTACCTCTTTATTTGGTTGCCTCGGGACAATAAAATGCCAAGGAAATTGCTCTATTGCCATACATTTGTGTAAAACAGAGCCCTTCTAAATAACGATCTATTTCTTTCTGCAAGGTTTGGCCCAAGGTGTTTGTTATCCCTTGAATTGTGTGCAGTGATCCCCTAGGTAGAGGAGAAGCAATCCATTTCTGTTTATCTAAAAGTCTGGGTCAATTTTAATGGCTGTGATTGTGGACAAGACATTAGATTTCCAGTTTGGTGGGCCCTCAGAGGTGACACTTTGAGGTGGCAGAGGTTTCTTAGCGGCTGTTTTCCACTTCAACAGTTTTGCTTCTATTTTCTTCCCTTTCTTATTCCTGGATTCAACTGATGCATCAGGACACTGTGGCTGAGGACATGTCTGTTTTGCATTTGTTTCTAAGGATACTATCTATCATGGAGAATAAATTAGCATATATATTCCTTTTCTAGAAAATGTCAGATGGCGCTTTGGCCAGCCAGAGCTTGATACACTAAAATGCTGCTGAACTTTTATCACAAACAATGCAGATGATCAATTGTCACTAACTTCACCGTTTGTTGACAGTTACACATACATGTAGAGAGGTGCAGGTGATACTAGGAAGAAACAGCTACTCTTAGACTTAATTACTTAATCCTTTAGTGAGAGAATGTAGAACACTTTCTGCTTTGATGTTTCCTCAGGAAAATAAACTGTTTTATTTTACAATTCAGTATACTTTTTGTGTTTTCTATTAGAAGCTGTATATTACTTTTTTTTCTTCGTTTTTATCCTTCTTTTTTGCTCCAGAGCTTTTGAGATTCTCAACAATGCCTTGGCTTGCCCAGCTTGTTTGGATTACAAAAGATTATTGTCTTTGGGTCTGTTATAATGTATTTGGCCCTTTATTTTTTCTTTCTGCTTTTTCTTTTTCTTTTTTTTTTTTCTCATGTGAAGTTTCCACACTGGCTTTGTCTCCACAGCCCACAGTGGTAGTACAGCTGCCAAGTTTCCCCACAGCATTAGGACAACCACTGATCCAGCAATGTGTACCGCATCACTAGTCCAGGCTGCCTGTAACTGCTTTGAGACCATCCTTTCCCTTCTCGCTCCAGCTTGCTCCCTTTCTCCTTTTTTTTTCAGTGGCAATTGCAGTGAGAAATCATTCTCTATTAAATATATGTAAAACAAATCCCACACTGCTGGGAGCTGACCATGAACTGCCCTTCCTGCACCCTTGCCCCATGTGCATTGTGATTGAACAACGATTGCAAAAGGTGTAGCGTAGCTGGCAAGACATCTTAAGAGCAGTGTGTCCTGCTGAACAAGCTTTTGAGCTGTCTTGAGCCATAATTTGCTGGCGGATATCTGTGTTACTGACAGTCTTTCACAGCTGGGTCTCTGGGCTGGAGTTTTCAAGCCCATGCCTTGCAGAGGGTAGACTTATATTGGAGAGAGGTGTCCTGGTGGTTTTGACAAGTCCTGGCAACAGAAGCATCAGAAAAGACTCAGAGGCCATGTAAGCAGAGTGGTCAGTGCTAAAAAAGGGGAGTGAGTAAACTGAAGTGGAAATATGAGGGGGAAAACAGCAGGCTTGGCAATAGCTGCTCCTTTAAAGGACTGCACATAATTAATGTTCCCTGTCTCTGGCTTTTATTTAAAGTTAAGACACAGTTGGTTAGACTTCCTTCATGTGTACATCCAGTGTGAACAATTTTGAAGTACTTTGCTTTGGCTATATCCTAGAACCTTCCCAGACTTGTATTCGTGACTGCCTGTATCCTTCACTATGGCTCCTTCCAGAGTTCCCCTCTCAACCTTCTGTGGGGCTGGAGGAGCTGTACTGCACTGTGCTTAACCAAAGGCATCCAGAAGGCGCTACCAGTTGGCATCAACTTTGGTGGTTTCAAAATTAATTCTTTGCTTCTCCTTGGAACAAAAACAGCGGCTTTTAAATTGCTTGCATTGGAGTTCTTTAAAGGCTTGTTTCCAGATCACAACTTCAACTTTTTGACTTTATATTAGCATGGCAAAAGAGACCTAGATAATAAGTACAATTTTTGACCTATTTGTTAGTTGCTTTCCTTGCCCTCCAGGAGAGGCAGAGCTGAGCTGCACCCCATCAGAACTGGTTTGAGGCCGTGTAGTGCCCACCACATACCATGGGCAGAAGCCCAAGGCGGCAGCGTGTGGGGAAATTGGGCACTGTCTCTGAGTGTCCAACTGTCTCAAAGTCCAACTTTGCAGCAGCAGTGGAGCCCTTGCCAGCACCGTGTCCATGTGTCTGGTGAGGGGGTGCTGTGGCACATGGGGTCAGCCCCCGAGGGTCAGCCCGTGCTGGGGAATCGCCCGCCCGCATGATTTATTCCAAAGCAGGGAGGCTGATGCCCTGAGGCGAGCACTAAGCAAAACCCATTTTATTCTAGAGTCAATATTGTCCACTGCCTGGAAAGCTGCCAGCCTGCTCTGCGCTCGCCCTTTTCTTTCCAACAGGGAATGTCTTTCAGCCTCTAAGCATCTGATTAAAAAAGCAACTTCACTTTTCAAGCCATTTTATTTTGTTTGGGATGGATGCCTTTTGCTTTCATTGTGCAGCCCGCCTTGCCGTCTGCGGTTCAGACTCCAGCTCACAAAAACCAGGCTCTCATTAATCACTTATTGGGGATCCAGAATACCCCAGTGAGAGCCAATGTACATGTTTTGCTTGGTAATGTCTGAGCTGATTTGAACAAATATTGCTAATGTGGCTGCTATCTTACTCTTTATTGCTGCGCTCAATGTCCTTTGACAGCACATTCAGGTAGCCTGCCCAAGGAGTGCCTGAGCAGACTGAGAAATGCCACAGAAATGCTTTATGGAGCTGGCACCTGTGCTGCACCCTCCTGTAATATAAATTGATTTATTGAATCAAGCACAGAAGCCCTGCTACAGAAACCTCAGGCTATAGTCTCTAGAGAACCACCTAATAAAACAGCCCCAACTGACACTCCTCATTAGCTTTTCCACTGATCCCAAGGCAGTATTTAAAGTGACAGTGTCCCTCTTTTTGGCCTGAATTTATCTGTTGGCTAATGCCTCTGGGTCTAATTAGCTTAGTATTATTAGTCTTATTCAGATAAGCTGCATTTCCTAACAGCTTGATTCCAACTTGTAAGAAGTAATTGGAAGTCCGCAAACCCTGTGCTCTAACCTGCTTGATTGTACCTTTTAACCAAAATCATGTAATCTACAAAAAGTCATCTTTTCCCCCGTTTTTGGTGGTTTTTTTTTTAATTGAGCTTTTTTGCCTAGTGAAACATTCTGTGTTTCTTCTGCTGAAATCCTGGCTGTATTGTTGTGTTTGAGACCTCAGCCGTATCCTTTGTACAATTGCCAGGGAGAGATCAAATTTTAATTTTATAATTACTTCACAAGAAAGCAACCTTTTCCCCAGTCATGCCTGATATTAATTCCCTTCCAGCAACTTACATTTTCATAATTTAATGATTATGAGGCACCTTTGCAGCACTGGGCCATTCTGGAGGAGAGAGAGAGGATATCATTTTTGCAGCAGAAACCGTCATCTGCAGTCACCTGCCTTGCTTTCTGTGTCTGTGCTTTTGTTTCTCGCTGCAAGGTGGCGGGGAGCGGGAGGGGACGTACCCTGTTGGTGCACACAGCTTGAGCAGCTTGCTGGGCTGTGCCTGGGTGTCTGGGGCACAGCTCTGCAATGATGAATGGCTGTTTGCAATATGCATGTTATGCATCTTTTCAAGATTTGCAGCCCTCACTGCAGGAGCAGCAGGAGGTGAGAGCTGACCTGCTGTGTACAGCACATCTCCTGACGATGATAAATGGCTCTTTCCCCAAGTGTGCACATGCCACAGGAGCTGAGCCAGAGTCTTTGGGGCAGGAGAAAGCAGAAACAGGAAAGCAATACTGCTGCAACATAAGAGAAAGCTTAAGTCTGAAGTAAAGCTCTATGTAAATGGCCTCTCTGGGGCCAAATGAGTGCTAAGAATGAGGTTGGTCTGAGTTGTGTCCTTCAAGACCATCTCCTTCTGGAAGCAGTGCATCTTAGGTCTGTCCCTGCATGGCTGTGCATCTCTACTTGGGCTTCGCCTTGGCATAGAATCAGGTGCCACATATGCCAGGGCAAACAAAAGAATCCCCGTGTGCTTTTTCAGAAGGAAACTAAACTAGAATGAGATAATGTTCAATCTGAAAATCAAGGAAAAACAGCCCTTCTTCCTGATAAGGTGAAGTCTCTTTCCACACTCATGCTTTCTCTGGCTTTCCCCTCTGCACAAATTTTACATCACCTCAGCTGGCTCCATAGAAGTTCTCTTTCTTTCCCTTGTTATCAAAGATTGATTTATGGCTCTGCTTCTGGCTGAAAGGAGGCCTCTTGCTCCTTGGAGGAGTTTCCAATACTGCTGTGGAATGGTGAGGTCTCTGCTTGCTGTGTCTCACTGCTTCCTCCATCCTGCAGTAAAGAAGACTTTCCCAGAAGAATTTGCTTTGTGATTCCTCCTTAACCTCAATCTCTTTTGCTTCCAGAGGATCCCAGCTAGCAAATGTGGAGCAGGCACTGTGAGTTTAACATGCGGCCCTTTTTCATCTGCCTCACGACAACTTTTTAACAAGAAATACAGCAAAATACAGATTTACAAATGTTTTTTCTGTCCATCACTGTGCACTCCAGTCTATCAGCCCATAGAGTGTCAACAGGCCACTTCCTTTACCCCTCTGTCTCCAGAGTAAGTTGCTGACAAGCCTTCCTGTTTGTCTCTTAAGAGTAGAAGAGGTAGAATAACTTTTAAGAAGTGGTCAAGGCAGCATGTCCACTGGGGACAAAAAAGAAAGACTTAGCCTGCTGAGGCTGTTGCAGAAGATGAACCTGCTTGATGTGTAGCTTCAGTGTCTGCACCCAGGTTTTGTCACTCGGTAGCAACAAAGCTCAACAGGTCACAAGCAGTGAATGAAAGCACTTGGAATATTCTTGATCTGTCCCTCACAGCCACTGCTTTTAAATATATTAATTAATTTTTTTTCCTGATTTATCTTTTTGTGGGCAAGGACATCTCTAAATGCTTGAGATGCTTGACAATCCTCCCCTTGACTTCTCTTCTACCACTTTCTTTTAATGCTCCAGTAGAGGTGAGTGGACTTCGTGCATTCCAGGAAGTGCCTGAAAAGAGTCTGGTGCTCGAGTCTTTAAACTGGGCAGGTCAAAATGGATAGTTTGTTTTGTTTAGGAATTACTTCAATGGGAATACGTGGTACTGGTGCTCTCTGAAGTCCAGACTCCATCTTAGGACTGTACACAGCAGTGAAGGATGTGTACAAGGCTCATGTATTATCTGATTGGACCAAGCCAGAGATGACAGATGTGTACAAGTTGTGCTGAGAGACTTTATTTTTTTAAAATTTGTAGATTGATAGACAGAGCTAGGATTTGCAAAATGAAACATTATACACTTTCAGGTTCATAAGAAGGTGTTTCTGACTTTTTTGTGAATAATGAGTGTTTTAAAACTTGTATGTTTTCCTCTTTACTTGAAAGAAGCCCTATGAGAGTATCTTGGTTAAGGTAGATCTTCCCCTAAAAACTATTTTGTGCCCATGTGCATCGGTCTTTGATTTGGCTTTGCCATCATCTTTTCTCTTAACAAACATTGCTATAGTTTGTGTGCCTTAATTATCTTTGTTTATTGTAATTTTGTTTCATAAAACTGTGTGTCAGATGAGCAATAGGGGAAAAATACTGTGACACTGAACATTAGAGCTAGCCTATCTAGAGGGTACTTAGTATCAGACAGTGCTGTCTGGATTTAGAGATCCTGACTCTGCAGAAGCACAAGTGTAAGGACATTTTTTAAGGTAATGGCTGAGTTGAGACATAAATTGTATAATTTTCAGTGGCTCTGTGCCTAACCTGCACTACACATCTTTTCTTCTTGATATTAAGTATGTACTTACACTGGTTAGATGCCTGTAGTTGAAGAGACAGTACAGATGAATAGTTGCTTTTGGACTGGTGGTTTAAGCTCTGTTACCCAAAGGGTGAGCTTGATTACTTGTGTAGGGTGGGAAAAAAAGGAAATAGTTTCTATCAAGCTGTGCATTGCTTAAAGATTAAAACATGATTTTCTGTTGGTATAACCAAAGGAAGTTGAGGTTGAGAAGGAGGTTATTTGGATAGCTGGGGTAGTTTTGTTGTGAGCTGGGTTATTTTGGGTGAGGGGGAGAGTTAGGGCAGGTGGAGGGTGTATGGATGGCCCTAGGTTTGGGGGTTTCTAAGGGTGGTAGCAAAACAGTGCTAGAAACACACGAAATCTATGAACCTGTCTCAGAGATGCCTTTAGACTTGTTGTGCCTAGTGTTGTTAGGACTTTTATGAAGCAGAAGTACATTCTCTTGGTTGATTGCCACAAGTAGGTTTATTCTATGCTTCAAGCTAAAGCCCTTTGATGATGATTTTCTTTGCTCTTCCTTAGGTTTAATTCTCAGTTTACTATTAGGTGTCACAAGCAGAGATGTGAAACACAAACTTTCTAAAGCCAAGTGCCATGAAAAAGCAGAGCACAGAGTCTGGATTCCCCTGTCATGCACAGAACTGAACCTTCCAGGTCAGGGTAGGTTGTGTTTTCAACACCATCTGTTGTGCCTGGGGATGCCAATGCAATACTTTTCATGACCAGTAATCTTACACAGTTTGCCATGAAAGAAAATGGAATGTGGATTTTGGTTTTAGTCATCAACTTCTACTCTTACATGAATTTGTATGTGCTTTCAGAAGGCAAATTTTAAGAACAACTTATATGGCAGGAGAACTCATAACACATGTAAGATTTTATCTAGGATTTTGGCTCTGAAATTTGCATATGGGAGCTGACTGGTTTTTCAAGCTCTGACCCAGAAATATGCAAGTAACTTTGATAATCTTTTATTTAAAAAGTGCTAAAGCACTGCTAATGACCCCAGCACTTTAAGAAACTTCTGTAGATTGTGTTGTGCATTTAGTAGCTCCTGTTTGTTTTTTCCTCGTGCATTTAGAGCAGATTTCAGTTAGCATATGAGTAACATCATGTCAGTCCTAGTTCTTTTGTTCTGACATCTCTTTTGGCTCCTGGTGCGATTTGGCCCGGTTTTTCAAAATGTTGATCCTGAGTCCAAATGTAACTTTGTGGGTGGTACATATGTCAAGACCTAGTTCAGTATTTTTGGACAGCAGTAGCATTTCATAATTCTTTTGAAATGAAAAGAAGAAACAAAGTTAACTGAAAAAAATGCAGCTAGATCTAGCTGGGCACAAGCTTGCCTGTTCTACTCCCCACTGCTCCCCCTGTTTTTCCATTTGGAAAAATAGAGGCTTACGTGGCAGAAGCACTTAGCAAGCTTTAGGCTCATTCAGAGCTGGAAGCAGTAGCATTGCCTTGTCTTTAAAACCTTCCTTGTTATCCCCTGGTGGCCACCAAAACCTCCTGGGATGTGGACAAGCAGGGCAGGGAGAGGGGGAGGGTTGCAACACTGTGTTGTTAAAGTAGTGAGCTGGGCTGAATTATGCAGGGGGCTGAATAAGGCCATGCTGGCACTAAAAGAGCCAAGGCACCCCCTCAGGTTCTCTGTATGTCTGTGTTTGATATATCTACTGCCATATTATATCTTTATATACAGTGCATGACAGTATAAATGCAACTTTATTACATAAAATTAAGATAAATAGTCCAGAAGGTTGTCGCCTGTGTGAAATAAACCCACATACAAAATACAGGAGGTTTTGCAGGGCATATATTAAAATGAACTTCTTATCTTCTTTCCATCTCCCCAGTGCAGTTCCTGAGTTGTTAGCTGAAAAGCTGTGCTTCATGCTTCTCTTGCAGCAAACTGCATACTAGTATGTTATTAATTCTGTTTCTCTAGTAATGCAAGATATAGGTACTTTTCCAGAGTGTCTCAGGTTGCTTTTCAGTGTATCTGTGCTACAGAGACTGCTGTGGTTGCAGTTCTGAGCATTGATTTTTAAGTGATGGTAATTTTTCAGGCAATAGCAACATCAGCAGCTCATTTGAGATGAGTTTGACACCCAACTTCCAAGCCCAAGAGGTGACAGGCTATGAGGACTATGACATAGCTCTCTGGGCCTCCTTCACTTAGTTGCACAGCTTCAGGAGGTCACAGGCTAGCCAGCTGCTCTCCCTAATCTGCTGATGGAGCAAGTTAGCTGCAGCCCTTGAAACATGGCCTCCCCCAATGTCCTTACACCAAGGTGTCATAGTTGAAGGCCTGAGGGAC
Source organism: Parus major (assembly GCF_001522545.3). Classification (NCBI taxonomy): domain Eukaryota; kingdom Metazoa; phylum Chordata; class Aves; order Passeriformes; family Paridae; genus Parus; species Parus major. Next base: position 31,030,149 of record NC_031773.1, on the reverse strand, counting down.
AGTGGTTTTTGTAATGATTCCATAAAAGAAGCTGGACTCAGCAGTGGGGAGCATTCTTTTGAAGGACACTGGCCTATATGATTCTTTATTCCCTTCTTCCTAAAGCACACTCAGTGTGAGGTGTTGTGCAAGAGAATATAAGGAGAAAGAGGAGAGAAGGAAAAAAGCTTGGTCCATGTTTTTGTCAACTTACAGGGCAGTGTAAAGTGAAGGCTTTATCTTAAATATTTGTAATTACCTTTCAGATAATGTAGTCTGTGTATAAAGGGCTTGTTTTTTTCTTTTAAGAAGGGCTTTGCAAGTAGTTTAGTCACATCATCTTAGTTTTGTTTGCTATTTTAACAAATATGTACAACATGAACATTCAGTAGGAATGGTTGACTTCTCAGGCTTGTGGCTTGATGTGTCATTTGACTGATGCCCACAATGGACTCAGCTGACACCCATTTTCTTGGTGTCAGAGAACAATTGGTTCTATGCAAGGCATAGTTCAGACTCCTCAAGGATGTTTTCCCAGGGCTTCCAGTACTGTAGGTCCAGTTGAAAGCTTTGAAACATATTCATGAGTAGTCAGAAATAGTACATTTTTTCTCTACATTCAAACCAGGATATCCAAGTTAGTGAGTGAGGCAGATATATTTGTTGGAAATAAAGGAAGGAACAAGAGCAAAAGCTATGACTGACTCCTCCTTACCAACTAAATGCTATTCCAGGATTTAAACAACAGGGAAGTATTATCATGTTGGCTACTTGTAGTAATTTCTGCCTCTTTGTTTGGTTTAAGACCTAATTTATTCGCCCTCCCCAGTGCAGAATGCCATTTGAATGTCTTCACTGTATTGTGTCTTACAGAGATGGCCAAATATTATGGCTATATATCCTAAGATATTCTTGACTACACGAAGGACCCACTGTATTTTGCAAACTTCACCTATTTTCATTTTGGGATTTTATACATAGTAATGCTTTGTAGTATGTGAGGAGAGCCCTCCACTGCTGTTTCTTCTGTGCATTTTGGTTGCTTGTCTTTTTTTTCTTGGTCCTTCCTCACCTCCAAAACCCTAATATGATCCCTTCCTGTGATTATTGGGAAATGTAATGGTGGGGCTTAAATGTCTAGCAATTCTCAGTAAGTCTGAGGCTTGCCTGGGTGATGCAGCATGTACAGCACCATTTATTGATCCCAGGCCTGTGCCATATTTTGGTGAAACTGGTAAGTTTGATTGCAATATAGGATTTCACCCTTAATTTTTAATTTCCTGCTGGTTTAGTCACAGCCTTAACATTGCTTAAAACAATCCCAAGCTTAAACTGACTCCCTGGAGCTCAGGCAGCCATCCTGAAGAGTGAGGAGCTACACAGCAGAGGTTGGCAGTGGCTGGCAGGGAACCTGCCCAGCACCTTTTGTCCCCCTCCTGTTTGTGCACTTGGGTGTTTCTGGTATCACCCTGCGGGCTTTTGGCATGGACAGGCCAAGAGGGAAGCACAGCATGTAAGGAAAGGCTGAGGAGGGACGACTCTGTGGTAAGAAGGGAGGCATGTCCCTCTGGGGCAATGTACCTTAGCCAAAAAGGTGCCCCAGCACCCGAGCTCAAGCATGTATTACAATAACCACAGGACTCTACAGCTTATGACAATGACTGTCATCTTCTGTTGTTTTTTTTTATTATTTCTCACTGGCAAAATTGCTAACCTTCTCACCTCATCAGTGTCAACAGCTGGATGTGTAAAAGGTAGAGTACGCAGGCATGCGGTGAACAGAATCGGAGCATGAGCATTTACTTCTCTTGTCTCTTGTCCATGGGAAAGCTGTGAAATGTGAAACTTCTGACAATCTTGACTGTTGTAGTCAAGGCCAAATGAGCACTAAATATCCTAAGACTTCAGCACGTGAAGCTTGTCTTGGTTTCTGCGGTCCTGGAGGGTGAGAACAGGATCAGAAAGCTGTTTCACACCGTGTGTACACGTCCCGTCATTGCTCACGTTTCACATTAACAGTGTGAATCTAAGCATTGGTTAGCTTCTTGGATTTGGGGTTGTTTCGTTTGGGTTTTTTTATTTGGTTGAATTTGGGGTTTCTTTATGACAATGAATTATGGTGTGGTTGGTATCATATCTGACAATATCTTAACTGATTAGGATGTTATTCCAGTTCACCTCTTTCTTTGCAATCAATAGGAGCAGCCTGGCATGTTAGATGTTTTCCCATCTTCACTTTTCCTTTTGGTGTAATTGTAAATATTTACAGAAAACCTTCCTGCAGAATAATTAATTTACATCTTGGTTCAAAGACAGAGTCCCTAGGAAAAATAATTTCCTTCCCCCCCCCCCCCCCCATTTTTGAAATCTCAACTGCTTGTTTCAGGACACTGGGTCACTAATTGAGTACAAGCTTCATAAATGTTGTTTGTTCTCCCCCCACAGGGCATACAAAACCATTGAGGAAGATGACTTGAAGTTTCCCCTTATATATGGAGAAGGCAAGAAGGTGGGCATGTTTGCTTTACTCAAACCAAAGGAAGAAGGAATTTTGTGCTGTTTACCACTCAGTTTAGCCCATGGCAGTTGGGTGTTTTCCACTCACTATCTCTTTATTTTATCACTTTGACAGCTTGAAAGAATATCTTGATTCTGTCATAAATCAGTCTCATGTCTGGGGGGTAGTGGGGAGAGCTCAACATAGTAATAAGCATTTTACAGCAGTCATTTGTTGTTTAGTTTGCTTTTGTTTTTCTTTCATTGTAAATGGGCTACAATGACACTGTCGTAAGTAATTGACTTTAAATGTTCCTGTTTCAGTGTAAAATATAACTAGAACAAAGAAGGAAGATAATAGTGCTCTGAGATGAAAAACTGTAATTTAGGAAGAGGAGGGATCAGGGCAGGATTTGTAAAGTATAACACCTTTCAACCTTATCTTCTTCAGCTAGTGTATGTGAACTCACTTTGAATTTTTCTGACGTGTGAAGGCTGACAGTTGAAAAGGAGAAACACTGTTCTGTTTGTTATACTTGCTTCCAGCTCTGTGATTAAGAACAGTGAGATTGTTAGTGTTGGTCCCAGCAAGCTTAGCTGGATGCAGCAATAGGATCAATCTAAGGACAGAGTGGTGTCAGTTTGCTGATACTGGTATGCTTGCTGTTTCTAAACAGTGCTCCTCTGCTGCATTAGGTTCTTATCTCAATGCAAAAATAGACACTCTTCAAAATTAGTCCATGTTTTGAAGGTTCAGATGTGCAGCTTATCTCTGAATTTCATTAAATTTATATTTTTTTTCAAAATGTTTCATGCACATCTTTTTAATTTACTTTCTTATTGCCCTGTGGAGCCAGGAGTCACTGAGGCAAAAAGATTCAGTTGCTCACTGTTAGTGATCCTGAGCTCCCTTGTTCAGAAGCTGCTGTGGTTAAGCTTGAGTTTGGGGAAAGTGATATGCAGAGCAGGATTCCCTGAGAGGCTGAATGCCTGGCCAGTCTTTGGAGCAGCTTTAATGAAGGAGAGCCCAGAGCCTCTTGGGACAGTGCTCATGTCACAGAGGAAGGGAAGGAAGTGGTAGATGTGAGGGAACAGCAGACCTGCTGGAGACTGACTCTTCCTAGAAGAGAGTACTGTGGTCAGTGCTGCTATCAACTGTGTGTTCAGCAATTCAGGGTGGCCTTTGTCACTTCCCCTGGTAAAGGGAATATACAACAATATGTCAATAGCAAGATGCCATGCATTCCTTATGTAAGTAAATAAGCTCCTTGTCCTATTTATAAAACCTATACTAACAGTATAATTTGCTGGAGGAACGGTGTCATAAACTGGTGTGGACAGTGAGGTGACTGGATTAGGTTTCTATAGACCCAGTACCTTAGAGATGATGACTCAGTGGGATGTGAATGAAAACAAAGCTTGGAATGAGGAGAAAAATGTAGATGGCATGAGTATGAAAAGCTTTGACATTGATTAGCTATGTTAAATCTAGAGTTTCTGGGAGAGAAAAGGAATTCATCCCTAACTGCAGCAGTTACAGAGTAGGAATGTTCTCTCATTCCCTATTGACATAGTCCATGTAACAAGATTTTATCCCATTGCTTTTCTTTATTTCCAGGCTCGGGTTATGGCAACAATTGGAGTGACCCGAGGACTGGGAGACCATGACCTGAAAGTGCACGACTCCAATATATACATCAAACCTTTCCTGTCCTCATCTCCTGAGGTAAAACAGCCAAGGTTCAACTATCTGATTTGTGAGAGGGAAATAAATTTACTTAGTGCATTTATTTGTTCTTCTCAAATCATCCATTCTAATTGTGATCCAGTCCAGGTAACATGCTGCCCTTTCCGAAGGTGCAGCATGATAGTAACATCCTCGGTTCATAGCAGATTCTAAGTTCCCCAGCTGTGTGCTCTAGCTCTGATTACTCTACATCCCTGCAGAGCACTGATTCCTTCTCACTCCCTGTTCCATGGTTATCCCATAGCCTTTCTTTTCAGTGTTACAGATGACCATCTCTCCTTCCACCTTTGTGTGCTCCAGCTCCTGTCAAGGCCTAGATCATGCTGCCTTCACAGAAGGTGTCAATCCATGCATTGCAGAAGGGATGTCTTCCACAGCAGTGTAGTATCCTGCATTACACAGAGAATACCTGATCAGCTCTTAAGCAGGAGAATGCCAAGAGCCATAAGGGGAATACTTTATGCTTCAATCTGTCAGCCCCTTAATCTTCAGTTCTTAATCCTTTTCATAGTTCTTTGCAAACACCAAATAATGACAGTGTGCATTCCCAAATGATGGTGTAATGAGGAGATTATGTGGTATTCAGGTTAGGGGTAGCTTTAAATGTTTCTGTCAATTTGAATGTCCTCATCGCAAGCAATTCCACCCAGGTTTTGACCACTGGAGTGAAGTTTTGATCACTTGCAGTGAAGGATATCAAGCCTTCCAAAGAGATTTAAATGTATTTGTTAACAAGGGGCATGCAACCCTTGCTTTTTTTCTCCCTCTGTAACTGCATTCCTGTTCTATGTCAAGGAACAGATATCACATATTTTTCATAAAATATTTAGCAAGGGCAAACCATCTGATGACAGCACAAAAAAAGGCAGCTTTGCTTCCATGGCCCAAGTGCTGATAACTGTCCATTGTCAACTGGACTGCCAAAGTTTTAACCATACCCAGTATTTTACCTTGAATTTGTTGCTTGCTCTAGCAGTATGAGAGAATAGAAACATACAAGTAACATCATACTGCTAGGAAGGAACCAAATTATTAAATTAACCTTGCTTAGAACATCTCCAAGGCATATTTGTCCTGAATGTTTCAGGCTGCTCAAAGAATCACTGGCAAAAGTATTAGCAAAACCATGCTTAATATTAAAATGAAAGCACGACAAAGTTTGTTGGCAGGTTTTCACTCTACTATTTATTAGATGCCTGGAGCACACAGAGAAAAAGTTGGACTGAAATCTAAAATCAATCAATCTAAAACTAAAATCAGCCAAAAATTATCTATGTGGGAGCTAGGGACAAAAAAAACTTAAGGGTAAGGAATAAGGATAAAGGTAAGGATAAAAAGGAGTGAGACCCTCCTGCTGAGTCACAAGGTTCAGAGTAAACCCCCTTGCCAAACTTATCCCCAGACTTCACCACCAGTTTAGGCTTAAAGTTTTTAACAACACTTAATCAACAGCTGAATTTAAACAATTTAACAAAAGATTCTATAGAATTTCTGTAAGCACAACAGTAGCTGACTTACAGGCTTAACTTATGAATATAACATTTAAGAATCTAAGAGAGCGACATTCCTAGCACCTTTGCTATAACATATTCACACTCATAGGTACACAGACCTCAAAGAGTATGTACACAGCCTGCTGTGGTCCAGGAGAACTCAGAGTCTCACTTGGACTCACTGTTTATAGGGTTGCAGGAAAGTTGGCTTTAGCCATAGTAATTTTCCATTGTGCCTGCAATTTGGGTGGTAATTTTCTCTGAAAGTTTGATAACTTTGTTATAATATTGTTCCATTTGGGTTGTTATTCTGGTAAGAAGAGTAAGTTTCCAAGGCTGTCTGAAAAAAAACAGGTGCTTGTTAGACAGCACAGGTTCCTGGGAGCAGTGTTTCTGATAAGCTTGAGAGGAGCTCAACCCAGGTGCTGTTCATCAAGGCCAAGGCCTGACAGCATTTCTGAGATCATAGTGTGGCCTGAGGAGGGGCAAGGAGGAAGAATGCACTACCACAAACCACCCCACAACTGAAGGTGATCTGTTTTACTCCACAGAGTGGCAGTGTGGTCTCTGTGCCTATAAACAGAGAGATAAAATTTATATATATATATATTTATATATATATAAATTATATAGTAAAATTCTAGTTATAAAAATAAAAAATTTAAAAGTGCTGAGAGAATCCAGCCCTGAAGAAAAGAGGGAGATCTACAGACAGGCCCTTCTTCATGTTTCCCTCCTATCAGTTGGGTACATTCTCTCTCCCGCTTTAAATGTGTGGTGTCCCTCACTTGAGACCTGCTCCTGTTCTCCTCAGGCAGGCAGGAACTCTGCCCTTATCACTGGGATGGATTTGTTTAATGCCAGAAAAATGATGCAATTCTACCTATTTATTTTTGTTTCTTGCTTGCTGAGACCCAGTGTTTTGGGGTACATAATGGCTGCAGCACAGCATCCCAGCAATATCATCTCTGCCAGTCGCTGCTGCAGTGTTTGTGTGTGCCTATAAACCAAAGCTTCTCATGGGCTTTTCTGATTTGTGGGGAATGTGTCCATGCACGTTCAAATTCTGGAATGTGGCATCCAGTTCATATGCTAGCCACGTTTCAGGATCTCTTAGCTGCTTTGCAAAAGGAAGTTAAACTGGCTTTGTTTCCACATACTCTTCACAGCTAAATTCAGCAGAAATGTATGAGGGCAGGAGGAGGAAAGACAGAGCACCAGCCACCTTAATTTAGAGATGCTGGCAAAAAAACCCTGAGTATTATTAGGAAGTAGCATATGCTCCAACTTGCTTTCCATCGCACCTTCTCCTCTTAATCATCTCTTCCCTCTCTTCCCAGAGAGAGCCCCAGTGCTTGAACTTCTCATATTTTTCCCTGACTTGTTCTGTCCAAACATGGGCAGCACACCTTGCACAGAAACCGGCTTTAAGAAACAACATCTTTATTCTGCCATCTGGGAGGCTTGGCACTTGGAAGCAAAGGCAGTGATGTCAGGCAGCAGTCATATTTGGTCCCTGTGCAGCAGTGGATTTTGAATTGTTTATATAGAGATAGGGAAGCACAATATGTGGTTTCCAGACCTGGAAAAAAAGAGGCACAGGAAATTAAGGCACAGAGTGAGTCGTGAGAGAGGGAAGATCCAAGTTCTCTGGCTTCTGTTTCTGTGCCATAATTGCAATGTCCTTTCTCAAGTAAGGGGCAGTGAGGTGAGTTTTCTTACAGCACATTTTACTTCCATTATGACAAAGCACTGGTATGCCATATCCACCAAAATTTAGCTCAAGGAGAGGTAAACATCCCTGAGACTACATCCAGAAATAGGCGTATAATAGTAATTTGAGGGTGGTGTGAAATGATACTTTGACAGAGTGCCAGGCTATGGGAGGAAAAGTCATGCAGCCAAGACTGACAAATGTAATCAGTATTCACTGGCTCAGCTGTTATGAGACCAGATTTGGAGGACTTCTGCAGGTTGGTGAGCTCTAGAGATTTGAACCTCTTATAATGAACTGGAGTAGCACAAAGCAGGCAAACCATGGCTGAGGCTCTCTGGCATGGAATTAAATATTTATTTTTCATAATGGAAGAGTTAATTTGAAAGCTTTCAGCAGGAAATTCTGCTTTTCAAAGCTTAGTAAGAGCCACCTTGTTGCAGATGAAAAGCAGAATTTCATCCCGAAATTTTTTGAATGGCAGTTCAGCTAGATGTGGCTCTGATAGCAGCATTTGGCCCTTGCCAGCAAGGAACCCAAAGCCAGCCACCAGAGCAAATGATAAGATGGTAATGTAGAAGAATTTTCATTGTTCCATAATGTTAGTAAAATCTTTCTGATAACTCCACAAATACGTTGAGGAGGAGACCATTTTAGATTCACATCTGCCTTCCGGAGAAATCCTCAGGAATTATGCCATCAAAAGGAACAAGTAATGCAAATACATAGAGAGTATGGGATCAAAGGGGGTCAAAGTGGCTTCAGGAAGCAAACATCACACTTGAGTGGCTTCAGGTCCTTGAGGTTATATCTACAAGAGAATCAAAATAATAATAATAATAAATGCAGTTGATGCTCTTGCATGAGCACTTTGATTCCTCAGAAAATGTTTGAGAAACCATTGTGCATCACAGTATAAACTATATACTTTTATATCACAATGTAAATGATATGAAGCTACAGACAAAGTGGAAAGTTGGCACAGTCTACTGGAAATTGGCTAACGGGCAGGAAACAAAGGGTGGCAGTAAAAAGCTAAAAGGAGATTAATTGGTGAATGCTGCAGGGAGCAGTGTTGGGACCCACTTTTTATTATTTACATATAAATTACATGGAGAGTGGTACTGAAAGATCTCATCATTTGCCAGGAAAAGCTGCACTGGGTAACACTGCACATAAAAGGGACAATACAATTAAGAAAGGGCTTAATTTATTGAGGTAGCTGGGCTGATCAATAGTGCAGGCGACTGAACGCAGGCTGTTGTTTAGTTGGAATTCCCTCGAGGCCGGCTGCTGAGGAGCACCTCAGGTGGCTGCAGGCTCACGTGTCACTCTGTTGTGAGCGGTTTTCCAGCCACAGGGACTCGCACTGGCTGCCTCTTAAAAACAAACCTGGCAAACGAGGCACAGCGCCTTCGCAGGGCTGCTGAGGTCCTTTGCAACAGCCAAAGGCAGGGTCTGTCCAGTGGGTAGATCTGTTTGAAATGTAAATAAAAACCAGCCCACTTGTTCGTTCGTTGCTTGCCCAGAGCAGTTTTCTCAGTGCTCTTGACTGCATGTAGGTAATATGTAATATGAGAAACAAATACCTCCATTGAAGAATTTGACAAACTGCATAATGCATGTTCAGAAAGATGTGTATGACTGTGGGCTCTAGTAGTGTGTATCCACTGTTACCTCTCAGCAGATCTGTAAGTACTAGTCATGTTAACTAGTATTCTCCTGTCTGTAGGATATAAGGGTAATCCAGTGCTTATTGCTGTGGCTTCATGGCTGGCTGTGCTGCTGAGGTTCTTCTACTTGTTCGTTATAGCTTTTACATTTTCTGGTTGCTAACATCAAGTTCAGCTAGTTAACAGGTCAGATGCTTTACATCAATAAGACATCAACAGATTGGAGAAGTATGGTGACAAACCTGGCTCCTTCCAGGGCTGCCCTGATACTCCAGAGAGATTAATTTAAAGAGTAGGAAACTCACTTTTCCCCCACAAGGGGCTGGTAAGCTGGAGGGAGTTGTTGAGAGGGCTCTCAGGACAGCATAGGAGGCTGAGGACACAAGTTCTGTGGGGCACTCTCAGGACATATGTCCGGCTGAGCAATTGACAAGGAAAAGACTGAAGATTTAAGATGGTATTGTTAGGAAATTTGTCAAGGGTGCTGCACCAGTTAAGGAAACCTCTATACTGCCAGTCATTGTCTGACCAGCTGTCACCTGAAGCAGGGCTCTTCAATGCTGCTTTATAGTGTGAGCAGCTTTGCACAAACCTGTGTCACAGACAGAACTTTCCTTAAACCTCACTCTTTACTTTACTGAAATGCAGCTACAGGAAGGAGGCAGTCATTGGGAAGGTTTAGTCTGGAATTCAAAAAAACAAAGCAACATAGTAATTTTCATTGCAATCATTGAGCTGCTTTTGGTCACAAAAAGTTTGGGCTATGTGGTTCATTGCTGTTGCAGGCACTTAGGTAATTCCCTGGATGTCTCCTCATACTTCAAAACTGTGGCATATCATACTCTGTCACCTTTTTTGTACAATGTGGAGTGTGCTATGGGTGCTGCACAGCGTGGGATGTGTGTGGAGTGGGTGTTCAGTGAGCCCTCCTGGGCTCAGCTTCTATTCCATGTGGTGCTTCCCAGCCTGTGTGTCTCCAGGAGCTCTGCTTTCACACTGCTCCAAGTCCAGCTGAAGGCACAGGGTGCTACTGCAAGAGACCCTCAATGACCCAAACAAAGGTGCTGGCAGAAAAATGAAGGGTTAGGAGCTGATTACTTTCTGCACCTGGACAAGGCAGTCTGTGAACATAAACTGACCCTGCAATGGACTGGACAGCTCTAACTCTTTTTTGTCGGCAACATATTAGGGGCACCTACAGCTGTATTTAAGAAATGCAAAGCAAGACACAAAGAAAGGACTTTAAGGCAACTGGAAGGCAGAGAAAACTGCATTTCATTGAATGTTTTGTTACATGCGCAACTGGTCCTTATATGCAACAATTCTGTCAGTTGCCCCAAGCTTGTCTTCTGTAACCTTGGCAGTCTCTTTTCCTGGCCTAAGACCTCATTGTCCTCTCCATCTCTTTTGGCATCTAGTTTCTTCTCAACATATTCCTTTCTGCTGGAGGAGCCCAGTTCACAAAGCTTGTCATTTTAGGAAGTACCCTTCTTCTTAGATTGCACAATAAATCAGTGAATGTATTTTTTTCCTGTTCCCCTAAAACAAAAAATATTCTTGGTAGAGTGATCTCTTCTTGATGCTGCTCTTGAATTTTGATCCATCAGCTGGCTGTAGGTAGCTTTGAAAAGTTTCTCATGCATCCCAGTGCTGCTCTTCAATCAGACAAAACGGTTCTTTTCAGGAGTATTCCAATCAGTGATGTATGATTTTGCTTTCCTGCCTTCTTCCCCACCTAAGCTGCAGAAATGGCTCCTGTGCTGTAATGTGTCTTTTGCCTCAGTTGGGATGTGCTTTTCCCAGCACAAATCTTTGAAGCTTGGTTAGCCCTACCAGAGCCTTAGTGCTGAGTGCATCCCTGAGCATTAACTCTGATGCTTTCTCAAGTACTTGCTGGTCCCTAAGAGATCTGACCAGAACATGTGCTGTATATTGATGGTTGTGTTGGCCCACTTACCATCCACACCCCAGTGATTTCTGAGTTGCAACTGTGGGCTGTTAAAGCTGAACTAAGTTCTGGGACACAGGGACTATGACAGCTACTGATTTCTGTACAAAAAGCTTGAGATGAGAGCTATGCTGCATATATGGGTCTTTTCTATATTCCCACTCAAGTCTGAATAAGAAGATATGCTCTAATGAAGAGAGTATCTTGCCTTGAATTTAATCCTCTCCCAAGTTCTTATTCAGCTGCTACCTTAGATAATGAAGTGAAGGTTACATTTTACAAATGACCTTCTTGTGCTTTTGAGTGAAAGGCGAACTGGTAAGGATTAGCAGTGAGATCTAGGTGATTTTTTAAAATATTTTTTTTTCCTCTTGTACTGGTTGAAGTCACATAAAAGCATAATTACATTAAAAGGTCCAGGCATTTTATATGCACTGACTGCTTCATGGCTCCTAAGGGGAGAGTGCACCATGAGGCAGAATAAAACAGCTCATATTTTCTTGTTATGCCAAGTGCTTGTCCTGACTAACTGCTGTTAGCTGAGTCCAGGACTGGAGTAGGGTTCATGATGAGGTGCACCGTTTCTGAATTTCAGTATAGGTGATCCTTCCCTCCTGACTGCCTGCCTTGTGGTTGTTACAGTTCTTTTAAACTGTGGTTGTTGCTGTGGTAATTAAAGTGCTCTGTGGGTGCTTCCTAATGGCTCCCCATCACAACCTGGGAATTGCAGACATTTCTCAGCTGGAGTGCAGCATATGCTGGAAGGGGAGTTACACCAAACTGAAGGCTTACTTTAAAACACTTTCTATGGCCTTTGCTTGCATTCTGGCTCAGCTGTTGGCTTTGTAGCAACCCCCACCGTGGCTGCCTCTGCCGCTCTCAGCCTCTCTGGGAAGAGGATGGTGGAAGTTGTTTTAAAAGGCAGGGTGTTAAGAGGTGCCAGCAGTGATCAGCCTGACTAGGGCTGCAGACAGATGAGTTGAAGTCAATGGGTATTTTAATAGTACAAATAAGCTTCATCTCTGTGCAGATCCTGGATTGGTCTGTAGCTACTGAAAGCCTTACAGATAAATGTGACTGAGCAGTTTTTCTGCATTTCATGGAGCCACTCACTTGCTCAGGCAAAACTCTTGAGTGCAGCAGCTGCCTCAGGTTTAGAAAAGTGAATGCAGTGCTGGCTGTCACACAGGCATTTCCAAACATGCAGTCTGGCAGACTTAAATGGATCTGTACAAATAGTGAAAACAATTATTTGTGAATATTTTATTAGAAAATATCAAAAATTCATCAAATAAATTATTCAGCTTCCATATGACTAGTCCTGCCAATGATAGGGAGGAGCCTCATGCACTGAAGCCAGGCTGTCAGGTGGGGGAGGCTTCAAGTGCTTCTGGCATCAGGCAGTGCCGTGCCTTAGAGCCTGGTTTCGGAACGCTTACATCCATCCTGTCTGGGGTTAGCACCTGAGCCACACAGAGCTGCAGCAGGAGGGGTTGCTGTGTGGAGGGCTGAATTGGAGACAGACTCCACCAGTGCCATGGGAGGTTATTTCAGTGCCTTGGTTGAACCTGATAAACTCACAGCCAAACCCAGCAATGTTTCACAAATAGGTCTGACAGTCGCCTCCTTCATGAATGTCTCTTGGGTTTTTTTTCTTTTAGGTGCGAGTCTATGACCTCCTGCAGTATGAGCATGGGCCAGATGATGTTCTGATCCTAGCTACTGATGGACTCTGGGATGTGCTGTTAAATGAAGAAGTGGCAGAAGCTGTCACTAACTTTCTACCAAACTGTGACCCTGATGATCCCCACAGGTTCGTGCTCATCCCTGATTTTCCAACTTCTCCATAGAAGAACACTTTCTGGTAACATATTTTTGTAGAAAGTATGATATGAATAACATTTGGTAAATATGCAACACTTACAAGAGACATTTTTATAGGTTGGATGGAGCCTCTACAGCAAATGTGAGCAGTTGGAGCAGGGGCTCTGTTAGAACTCAAAAATGTCCGCCTTCAAAGGAATAGGTGTGGGATCACAGTATCTTGGCATGGGATCCATTTTGTTTGCTGTATGAGGTCCTGTGAAAACTGTAGGAGACTGGGAAGAACATGGCAACAAGTCCTTTCTCTGGACAATCCCTTAACACTAAAAATGGTTTCTCAGGACATACTCAACATCTCCCTCTCTCACTCTGTGTGTTTATAAATACTGCACACTGTGGTTCCCACTTATTCCTAGTCATGGTGTGACCTTTAAACCCACCTTCCATAGAGGATGCTCAGTGCTACCAGCTGCAGGACAGGTGTGGTGACAAAATAGGTGGAAAGTCTGACTTTTATTTCATTTAATTAGATCCTGCGTCATTTCACCATTTTAATCTACCTCATGCTCTTCATTTTTCTATCTTTATCACTTCTTAGATTATCAGTTTCTGTCCTTAAAACATGCTATCATGCAAACAAACAACAAGTTCCCAAACAACCATCTAGAGGCTGTCTGCCTTGAGTGAGTCCTTAGGTTTGTCCGCTACTGAGTTCAGTTTCACTGTGAATTAAAACATTATGCAGGGAATCGGAAGTCTCTTGCTTGTAAATGGGACTGTGAAAGTGGAAAGAGCTTTATTTGTTCTTAGGGACTGTTCAGGAAGGAAAGTGTATGTTGCTGGTGAATTTAGGGCCGTCTCCCACTGTGTTCTGCCCTCATCCTGGGCTGAGTGTGGGGAAGAGAGATTTTACATATCCCCAGCTGATCTATGTAAAGTGGAGTTTCAGAAATAGCTGAGACCCATCTCAAAATGCTTGCTGTTCCACATATTTCTAGGTGGTCATCTTCACAGGTTCAGCCCTGTTCATCAACAAACAAGATAACTGGGTATGGATACCTAGACAGTGACTTGGATTTTAAAGAGAGAACACCTTCAAAATAACTCAATAACAGTATTTTCTTGTCCTGACACTTACAAATACAGAATGCAAAAAGAGGTTTTGCTGCAATCGTTGAGAGAAGGGATGATTGATGATTATCATGAAGCTGCAACTACAGTATTTTGACTTCGCCCATCTCCTTATGCCAAAGATAAGATGTGGTATGAATGGCAGTCTCAGGCCATCTCTAATTCAGCAAGACATGCAGCTGTGTCTGCCCTCTCTCTGGGAGGAGAGCACACAGGATCAGCTAAGGGCACTTCCAGGGCATCTGGCAGTTTGCTATGCAGACATGCCATTAATTCAAGGTAGGAGGAGATGACCCATCCAGCCGACTTTGTTATTCCCTAACACCTTTCAGAAATGCCAAGGTGCTTTTGTTCTCATTCCTGCACTATATTGAGATTCTTTGAAAGGCACCTGGTAACATGCAATACCTCTGTCCTGCTCTGTCTCCATTCTCATCTAGTAATTGGGAAATGTTGCCCCTGCCTTCCACCCTCACCAGTCCCATCTGTTGTAAACGCAGTCAGAGTGTGTTGTGTCTGTCTTGTTCCTTTTGGTCTTTACTAAGCTGATGGTGATGGCCACCATGATTGCTGCAGTAGGAAGCAGGATTCTTCAAGCTTTTTGACTTGTTAGGTGAGTAATTTTTTATCCATTATAGAACACTCAGAGCAATGAGAGACACTAAAGGAAAATTGTGTTTTCTTTGTTTTGATTAGATTTTCTCATACTGGTTTAGTAATTGTGCAGAATTAGTCACTGTTTGTGCCAGCGTGAATACAACACGTTACAGAGCTGAGCTTCCTGTTTATAACTTAGAACAAACACATTTATTGGTGTTTGACCTACTGGTCTTTGAATGGGCCTCTGAATTGTAAACAAATTTGTTCTTTTCAGCAACTTTGTGCCAGATCGTTTAGAGGCTTACAAATAGTGATGGCAAGACATTTCTCATGCCAGCATGCAAAAGGTAATTAGAGCAGTCCCTGATACAGTTTACAATGATATTTATGAAAATTGCCTTTGTGGAATTGCTCTTGCTGCTTGGCTGTAAAGAATATTTAAAGGTTTTAAAGTACTGTGTGAGAGGTTCTATGTAATTATTTCACAGTGCTCTAAATGAGGTATAACTAATGAATTTACAGTAGCATTCCAGCTCAAGCTGTGGAGCTGCATTCATTCCTCTCACTAGTCAGTGACAGAAAAATCTCTTTTGCCATATTATAAATGTTATGTTTAAAGGAAATGTTATCCCAGAAAATGTCAGGTCCTGTGATGGGTGCAGTGACATAATCTGTGGTGAGGTGATCAGCTGAAAATGTAATATCTCTAGGGATGCAGAAAACTTGTCAGAATGTAAGAGACTTGCACCCTGGGTTTGGCAATGCTGTGGTCTTCAGGGGAACCAATCTGTGGAGCAGCCCCTGGATTCACCTGACCCAATAGCCTACTTATTCCCTGCCAGCAGTATATTAGAAAAGAGAGAGGAAAAAAAAAAACAAAAACAACAAGAGAGGATTTTAGAGCTACAGAGTACTTATCTGTTACATAATTAGCTCCTTGTGGGAACAATATCCTTCCCATTTGAATTAGAAGTCACTTTATAGCCTGATGGGTAAGAGCTTACAGCCCTCAGCAATGCTCTTGGGACTCTCTCGTGGTGATATTTACTGTATTTGTTGCCCACATAAAAAACATCTCTGAATTCTGTCAAACACAGCATGTGCCTGGATGTCTCCAAGTGCAGGGAGAGCAAAGTCCTCAGGTCTCCATCCAGCCATGCAGGCACAGCCTCAGGGGATTTGGGAACAGACTTGCTTAGAGAACAGTTCCTTTGTGAGGGCTATGATGGAGTGAAGAGGCTGGGATGGAGCTGGATTTCTTAGCCAGCTCATTTCTTATGGGTACTGTGGCAGACAAACATATAATGTTTGTAGGGGCTCCTAGCAAAGGACAGGTGGCAGGGCCACTGTTGCTGTCCATACATCAGCCCTTTAAAGAGGTATGACTACCAGCTTCCTTCAGCTGCATGTATGCATGTTTACCCCCTGACCTTGGGAATCTTCTATTTCTCATCCTTCCTTTTGTCATTTCTTGTCCTCTCATTTTCCCCCTCATGCTCACTAGGGATTTATGAGGATGCTGAGGAGCTCCTCCACCTCTGCTGGGTGTGAGGAGATAAAAAGCTGCTCAGACAGCAGCATGATTTCCCCACTGTCACCATTTCTCCTTCACTACTTTCATTGATCAATACGGAAAGCTTTGGCATAAGAAAAAACCTCCTTGTATTTATTCTTAAAATACAAAAGTTGTATTTCAGCAAGGCTATTCATTAGGAGGAAGTGGATACTTTCAAACTACTTCAGCAGTTCTCTAATGCTGTCTCAACAGCTGAATCCCAATTTCACAGCACTGGAGAATAAAACATTCAGTAATGGACTGCTGCTGCTATTCATCTCCAGGTACGAGAGACTCACCCTATCTCTTCTGGTGCCAAGCTGAACAGCATTGCTTCAATTCAGCTCTACACAGGAGCGGAATATGTTACTTCACTACTGCCTTCACCTGATCCTTTTTCTTTGCTTCATTATGCTGGTTTTCTTGAGTATTTCACAGTTTGTCTACAAGAGAATTTCTTGTTTATTAAAATTCCTTTTTTTTTTTATCTTCCCCTCTCCAAACATTCATCAGCAAAAGCCAAGTACAATCAAAAGCAATACTCATTCCTTTGTACTCCTTAGATGTGGAGAGTCCTTGTTAATTAGAAAAAGCAGGAAGGCAAAGTTTTCTTGCAGAATGATGGGCGTTTCTTTCATAAATTCTGACAATAGCTGAGAAATCCTTGGGAAATAATGTTCTTGCCAAAATTCACTCAGCATCAGGCACGCTGTGAATAAATACTTCAGTTCCTTGCTTGCCACGTGGAGTCCTTTTGTTCCTTAGTCCTGCATCTGATTTGAGAACTGAGGAGTTCATGTATGTATATTTGGGTTTTTTCCCCTTAGAAAACATGATTTCATGTTGCATTAGGACAGTAAGGGCCGTGCTTCTTGTTACATCCTGATGTTCTAGCTTGAGGTTGTGGCACAGACTGATCTCAGAACATGTAGACAGTGCAAGTTTGTGTGTTAGATTTCACATCTTTGGGCCCTTCTCTTACTGCTAAAGTAAATCATTTGTCAAAACTGGTGCAGCCTGGAAATTTTATCACCCAGTACCATTAGGAACAGTGAGTGCATTGCAGCTGTACAACATTACTTGAATTTGGCATCAAACTTTTTGAGTAGTCAAGTACTGGTTCATTTGCATTGAAGAAATCTTTCTAGTAGAGCAAATATCTCTACTCTTGATTCAGCAGAATGCTCTAAGTTAAAGGCATTAGAACTCTAGGCACAGAACATAACTGGAGGTTTTTTCCTTCTTTTATCCCCAGAGACTGAATAAAGTTTCTATGATAGAAATTGCAACTTAATAAGGAATTCTATGGTGAAAAGTTCTAAGGTTAGAAGAGTCCTGGATAACTGATAAACCTAAATACACACACAGTGCTTCTGATCAACAGAATCAAATAATTCTGTTCTTTCCCTTTCTACAAATGAGATCTGGGCAGATAATTTCTGTTCAAGGATCCTCCCTAGAAAAGGGGGTATTGAAATGCACACCCTTCTTGTCCTTTCTGGTTTTGGAAACACAGAGATGTATACTTTAGTTCTGGAGGCCTGTGTGTGTGGCTTCATAGAGCCCAGCATCATGCTGAAGGTTGATGCTTACACTTTTAATAAAGACCATGCAGACTGGTGTTTTTTCCATTGTCAGTATTTTAACTGTTCAGTTAATTTTAATTATCAAATCATAGAAAAGCTTTCCTCCACCCAATGGAATTCAAAACCTCTTGGCCAGGTGTTGGGCTGATGAAGGAAAACATATGACAGTAACTGTTCACCCATAATGAGATTTCTTTCAGAGGAAACTTCTAAGTGAGTACACAGATGTGTTGATGTAGTAACAGAAGGTAAAGCAGTAAGGGAAAACGTGACAGCACACTGTCTATGTTTTGGACTCTGACACCCTTCTGCCCCCAAGCAGCATGTGGTAGTTTTTCAAGACAGAAAAACAACTCCCGTAAATCCAATACCACTCAGCCTAGCACAGGCTGGGAGTTTTGAAGCAATGTGAAACTTGGTATTTCACTAAATGAAGCACTTGACCACTCACATTCATGCATTGTTCACTGAACTCATAAATGTGAAAGAACTGTGGGATTCTGTTAATCTGATCACATTAACTGTAAGTTTCCTTTTACAGTTTAAGAATATAAAGATTTAAAAGTTGTTCCTAAGGTCAAGAAAAACAGACAAGTTAGTCTTAAAGTGAAATTTGCATTTTAATTTTTATGCTCTATTACTTGCTATCAAATTACTTTCTTTGTTACAGTTCATTTCTGAAATAGTTGAGCCATGTTTACCTTCAGGTATGCCAGTGAACAAGTATGTAGTTTTCAACAAGTAGTGTTATTTCGGGTCCTCTATTTTTCAGACTCCTACTAGAAAGCCAATTTGTTAAGGCAAATATAATATTTGTGTTTAGTATTTTTCTGAAGATTGGCGAAGCCAGGCACTTAGAATGGCCAGTAACTTTTGTTCAGGTGGTGTCTGTCAAATAGCTTTACGTTCTTATTCAGGAACTGTCACTGAACTGGAAGGAGTTGCTTTGTGCATATGCCATGGTTTGTGTTTCTCCTGCCTGCTTCTAAAACACTAGGAAGCATGTCTTGGTAGGTCACAACATTAAATCTGGCAGGCAGCAGGCTGTCAAAACCCCACTTTTCTCATGGAGACAGCCCTCCTCAAAACGGTGCCTTTTCCACAGGTACACGCTGGCGGCGCAGGACCTGGTGATGCGAGCCAGGGGAGTGCTGAAGGACCGGGGCTGGCGGATATCCAACGACAGGCTGGGCTCTGGAGATGACATCTCTGTCTACGTCATCCCTTTGATACACGGCAACAAACAGTCGTGAGAGGAGCACCAGGAGTGGTTACAGGATGGCGATCTTTGTGGGAAGGGCCTGTAAGAGACAATAGGTTTTTGGTGGTCTGACCAGGACACTTCCAATTGATGTAATCTAGTCAAAACTAATGCTGGAGGGGTATTTTTCTGCCCAAGAGGTAGGGCTCTGCACATATACTGTATATGATTAAAGATAACCCTTAAGACTCCAATTTCCCTGCAGAAATGGTTTTGGTGCTTAACAGGAATGGGATTTAAATGCTGCTAGCATATTATGGATTCTGTCATCCCTCTAGGTGGGGTGGGGAATTAATTTTTTTCTCAGTTTACCATGTAGCTTGGAAGAGCCATTTCAGTTGTGAAAGTAGGTGTCAGAAGCCAAGGAGGCTCCTGAAATCTACCCCCAAATATTCAGAAGGGGACTTGGGTCACATCTCATTTAAGAATATAGATACACATATATGAGACTCAAGAGTTTTCTTCTTTCAGAAAGTTGTATTCATGACTTATCTATGGACAACTTCAAACTTATGTAATCCTTTGAACCCCTATTTTCCTCTCTTGTCTCTTCTTCAGTAGACTATACCTCCTGTATTTTAGTAGGAAAACTGAAATGGGTTTCAGTGTGACTATGCCTGTTTACTGCAGCTAAAACAGTCACCCGCAAAGTTGTCCAGGAGAAACAGGTCACAGTCCTGTATGGCAGAATTCATCCTGGTGTGAGGAGTTAGTTGTCAAGATTTCTTGTTGTGTGGATACCATGATTATACAGAGCATGCAAACTCAGCTTTATGTGATGTTTACCTGGAGGCCATGGTTTCTTTGGGATCAGAGATTTACATTCATTGAATGGTTCTGCCTGCTTTATCCTGTTGAAAGGATCTCTGACCATAAAATTCTCCCATTAGTTGAGATTTAGTAAATTTGTTTGGGCTCCTGAGTGTATTTTCAGTTGGACTTCTACTTGAAGGAGTGGTATTGTTCTCATTAGCAATTTGGATACCCAGATAGTGATCTATTTCAAAGATGGTTCAGTTCTTCCTGCCTCATTTATTTTCACTTCACCTGCTTGACTTCAGTGATCACAAAGGGACAACTTCAAACTTTGTCCTCTTGGCATTGAGAATTGCACTCAAGGATCACAAGATGACTGTGATAGATACAAGCCTTTGGCTTGCTTCAGCAGCTGTTTTCTTAGCAGCGATAAATCAATTTAAATAAAGAAAATTGGTGTAAAACACTATTGACATGAAAGCAGTAGTCCAGGAGAAAAACAACTGAGCAAGTCTGCAGTGTAACCTGGCTGCTTAGTCCATGCAGGTAGGTCTCTTACTTCATTGTCAGGAGTTCAAGAGAAAACAAAATCAGAAAGATCCAGCACACAGGAAGGAGGTACATTGGCTGGGGAGCCAATATCCACCTCATTTGTGTCCAGACCACATTGGTGTGGAGCTGTTCATCTGGGTTGTACTTCTTCAATAAGAAAAAAGACAAGGAGCTGACATCATTGTAGGGCACTGACTAGGAAGCTCACAAGCGTTGTGTGAAGAGAAAGAGATGCTGTGCCCTTTGCAGACTTTCTCCTGAACAGGCGTGGCCCCGAGCTTGCCGGTTCTGTAATTTATGATGTGCTGTGTAAACACGGCGCAGCCTGAGTGCGGTGCAGCTGCCCAGATGCTGGATTTGACTGCATCCAGAAATACAGTTTGGTGGATTTAAACTACTCTTGCTCCAAATCTCTAGACCCAGAAAAGTTTCAGGATGAAAGCAGGCAATGTGGAGAGTGGAACAGCTCAAACATTGCAACAAGCTGTGTGATTTTAGCCTGTAAACTGTTCCATGAGTTCCCTAGTGCCTCATGTGATAAAGCTGTACAGAATGTGGATGTTTTATATTCTAGAGCTTCAGTGTAAATCAATGGCATATCTGATTACATATTTTCATGTTTTCTTTCCTTATTTTTTTTTTCTCTTCTATGTGCATCTGGGTGAAAAGAGAGGCTTGGAGTCTAGAATATTTTTCACATGGCCCTTCACATGTTTTAAAGTTTAAGCAAGAGATCCTCTCTTGCACTATTCTTTTTTTTTTTGGCCTAATAAACTTGTAAACATGCTTTTCATGCTCTATGTAACTCCTGTTTTCTCTTTGCAAATGCAGTTGTGTAGCCCTCTAGCAATTCAGGTCCTCTTTGACAAAAAAATTAGTGATGGCAAATCTGGTGAAATCATCTGAACAGCAAAGATGCTAGTGCTTGCTGGTACCAACCACAAGCCCAAGTCAAATATTTCAGTGCTCGTGCACTGTTGGTCTTCATTTGGTAGCATGGTGTCAACACACATACCAGTCACTATAAAACCACTGAGTGCAATGTGGTGGAAGTAGATTTCCAGTGCAGCACTTGCCAAAATTTGAAAGTGAAACTTCAAGGCACCTTTTCATTCAGGGGTGTTTTTAAATGTACCCCTGAAGAGATGGGTTAGCAGACTGCATGGCTTGGTGGGAGCAAAGTGGCAGGTTGCTTTCTCAGAGCGTGATCTGTTGGGCTGGTGAATCAGCCTGCACAGTGTTTGTTGTTCATCTGAGGCATTGCCATCAGTCAGGAGTTGGGCCCAGGTTGAGTTAAATTCACTGTCAGCCCCTCTCCCAGAAAGGGCAGAAATACAGTTTCAACAATTAGTATCAATTAGCATCAATTAATGAATTCTGAGAACTTCAGTAAAATGTTTTATACTCAGATTTATGTGACTGAAACTGTTCTGTGACGCTTTTTGCTTTGCTTTTTTGTGAAGTATTTGTTCCACATTTAGGTGCTTGCCTCTCTGGAGTGTCTGGCACATCTCTGATTCATGCATTGGTACTTGGGCTTTCACTTTTACCTGCTTTCAGTAGGAAATTCTTGCACACCTGGGGTTGTGCTCTGCTTCAGGGCATGGTATAAATACATATACACATCTAAGGCTCACACAAACAGCAGGCAGGAGTCATTTATTGGGGAAATATTATGTGAGAAGCAAGAATAATTAAAAGCACTTCCAACTCTCTTTAAAGGCTGAATGACTTTGTATTGCACGGCATTACAAAACACTGGTGGCAGGGAGGATTCCTTGGTGCACGGTGCCATTTTTCAGATGGGTGCAGGATGGGTACTGCCATGTTCAGACTTGCAGCTGCACTAGGGCTCAGTGAAGCTCCTGAGTTAGGAGCAGACATCTTGTGTCCTCAAACTGGAGCAAGTTAGGCACCAAGTCCAAATTTTAGATCCCTAGCATGTCATCTTAGTTACTGCCTGACGCCAGCAGTCCTCTGGCTTTTGCCGGTCAAGTTCCCTTAGTATCCAAAACTGCTACAGCCTCAGCAGCAGGGAGCCTCAGCCCTGAGTTAGATCTGTGTTCATATTGCTATTGCACGCAGTATCCTTTGTATCCCCGTGCACAGGCACTGCTTGGAAAGTTGGGAAAATTCTTGTCCTTCCTTGGATAATGGCAAGGAAAGGCGCCAGTAGAGGAGTTCCAGTAAACTGCAGCGTAACACTGTCTTCTCTTCTAGAAGCTCACAACCAAGAGGCTTTTACCATTCCCCCAGAAATATTGTTGCAGAAAGTAGAACTGCCACTTCAGATATTTTTCTCTTGCACTACAGCCTAAAATTTTCTTTATTTAAGTTGATGAAGAAGGTGGTTAGAAATTTAATTTACACCTGATTTTGTAAGGCACACAACCATCTTTTGGTGCATTAAGACAATAATGCTTCCTTCATGAACACAAAAGTGTGAGAGGGTTGATGTTCAGTGGTCTCACACTGGAGAGAGAATTTTTTTAATAAATTCTAAAAAACAACAGGGCTAACAGGCTAAAGGAAAAGTGGTCAGAATCTGCTGTTCATAGTGGATTTCCATTTGCAGTTACTTCTACATTGAAATATGACAACATATTGTTTGTGAGGTACTGTCAACTGTCCCTCCAGGATGTTTCTGAGGAACTGCTCTTGATTTTTGGGCAGATTTTTGCTCTGAACTTCTGCTAGGTTTTTAAAGAACACTACATGCTTCGAGCAAATCTGCTGTGTTTCTTCCAGCCTTAGTGTTTTCCTTTTATTTTACATTTTATGTACTAATACTTTCAGCAATTTTCTATCAAACATGAGTGGCAAACTGTGTGGAACTGTTTTTCCTCCCGGACATTTTAGGTATGTAAGTAGTTTTCCTCCATGTGTCCTAGATGAAGACTCAGTGATGTGGCTGTCATAGAGAGAGTGACCAAACGATGCTGTAACTGTGCTGCTGTATTTCTACCTGTGATGTACTTGAAGGATGCCTTTCTCCACCTCTCCACCTCCATGCTCTTTTTTTTTTTTTTAATCCATTGCTGTTGGTATTCTTTCATAGGTGTCTAATTCTGATTTTTTTAATACCTGCCACATTTATCTTTCCTTCAAGGGGCACTTCATCTTAATATCTTGAGATCTGTACAACTGTCTAGGGTATATATGTCCTGAAGAAAGGAGGACCTACTGGAGGAAGATGTTTTGGACCAATGTACTTCTGCTTTGTGACTGTGAAATGTTAATCTTTTTGTAACCTAAGAACAAAATATGTTTAGTAAAGGGATATATTTTGTGTTTTTTGAAACTTTTCAGTGCAATGAACAAAAGAGGAGGATACTGAAGAAGTGTATGTGCAAAGTTTTAAAATAAAATTTTAAATTATATATTATATAATCCATCTGGATGTATAATCATTTTTATTCTGCATTTGTCATGAACATTCCCTGAGTCTCCTTATGTGTATTACTAATTGTGCAATGTGGACAAGTGGCACATTCTGCTTTACAAAGGAACTGATGATTCACTGACAAAAGGTCTGATTCTTGAGCTAGTGAAGTAAATTCCTTTGAGGTGCATTAGTGGATGGGTTGATCCGGAAGAGTTCAGCTGTAGGGTAGCTGTGAGAGCTTTGTGCTGCCATGAGATCATGATTCATCACGCAGACTGCCAGTTGCCACGTTCTGACTCAGTGAAGAGCTATGCAAAGTGATCCAGGACCAGTCTCTGAGGCATTGGGTGTAATTTTGGAAATGACAATATAGTTGGAGTAAGTCTTTCCTCATCCTCAGTTCCTTAGGAATAACTGTCTTCTGAATTCTGCTCTGAGTTTGTGTTTGAGTAAGGGTGAATTCACAGGTTCCACTGAAGCAAGCTCTCACGGTTATTTAGTAACCAGAGGTGCTTTTGCAGCTCCTGAAGGTGCAGGAACCGACACCGGCCTTGCGTTGTAGCAGCGCAGCTATGGACAGTGCCCACCTCAGCTGACAGCAGGAGAATGAGAGCAGGGCATGTATCTACTCATTAGGTTTTGAAATATTGCATTGCAGCACAAGTGGTTCTCCTGCTTCCTATTTCACCTCATGCTCAGTAAAAGAGCACCAAAAACATCTGTCCTAGTGCTACTGCGGTTTTAAAAGTGCTGCTCCTGCCCGTTGTACCCACTGAGCACAATGGAGAGCGCAGAGAGAGGCAATGTGTTACTTTCTTTCACTCTTGCTTCACTACTCTCCCCTTAAGTCCTACAGTTTATTACTGCAGTGTGACCTCAGTGTCAAGTTTAAAATTGCTGTGCAAATACAACTTCAGCACAGCTTTGCCTGGCTTGCTGGTGTCAGCTGAATAATAAGTACTGGTAGCATGCAGTGACAAGGAACTGTTGCACACAGACTGAACCTAAAGGACCTTATTCCACGTCATCCTTTGCATTTCCTATGCCCTAAATTCTATAAGGTTGTAGATCAAGTAAGGCTTCTTATTTTCAATTTTTTTAGGTGATCCATACAATTCCTAAAATTTGGACATCAGCTTCTGTAATTCCTGTAGGCAATAAGATAGTGCTTTGCCAAATAATCCATTCATGTATCCTGGTGAATGTGCCCAGTTAACTAAAGTGACATAAGGGAACAATCCCAGTAATTTATTGTATTTTGTACAGTTTCTGTAAAACTGAGACCTGAAATTTTGTCTTTTTAATGTATCCTGGTAGAGCAATGTACTTTCACAGTGGGTTGACTTCTTTATACTTTCACACAGTGGCTTTTACTGATTCCGAGTTTCTCTCATGCTTTTCAGGAAGGCTTATATAAATCAAGGTTTTTGCACATCCTGTTCTTGTTAGGAGGAAGGATGAAGGTTTTTTAAAAAAAGTTCTCCACTTTGAAAAACAAAGGATGCCATAACTTTTTGGGGATGTTAAAATAATTTCAGGGGAAATGGTGTTTTGAGGGTGAAATTGTTACAGAGGAGTTTGATGAAGGTAGACAAAATGTGTCTACAGGTAGAAAAAGAGATTCTTAATAATTTAAGAGTAATCAATCATAAATTTGAAGCTGTAGCAATAGTCCATGACACTCTGCCATAAAATGTTAAGGGGAGAGGGAGGTAGCTGCAGCAGACAAAATAATTAGATCTTTACTGTAGCAAATTTAAGACTGATTATTTAGATGTGTAGAAAAGTAAGATCTCTGAACCTTCATGAATTTGAGGCCACCCAATAATAGAATTAAATTATTTTTCTTATGTGTTTTAGTGCATAATTTTTTGGCCTCTTAAGGAGTCAAAGTATCCCTCATCTTGACCACAAGCATTTATTCCCTTCAGTGACAGAAATCAATCCCTCACAGTGTTCCTCTGTCAAGACAGCATACAAACAGCTGTAATGGTTTGGTGTTTTCCATGAGCTTCTCGGCCATCCCTGGATTTACAAGTCTGTTGGTTGGGTGTTCTGCTTGTCTGTGGTAATTCAAGAACTTTCCCAACAGACTATTCCAACAGAGCATCTTCCAGGTTTATTTATGCAGTGGGGGTAGTATTTTTCCTTCTTTTCCTCTCCTTACTGTGCCCCTCTCAGATTTAAAACATTTTGGAGTAGTTAACTGCTGTTTGAGATGAGACACTGAGTCCCTGGCCACTCCTCCCACCACTTGCTTCCTGCAGGTGCTGACAGCGAGAGCATCTCCAGCAATGCAGGAATGCTGGTAGATAAAGAGAAGACTCAAAGAAGGGGAAATAGTTTCTTCATTATCCTAACATTGCTCATTACCTCTAAATTAAAACTAACATGCCTGTAATATTTTAATTCTCCAATTTGAAAGGGGAAACTTTAATGGTTTTTAAGTTGGTTTTAGAAGGCTCGACTTTTTGCACCATTGTTGCCCAGGTTCTTTGGCTCAGTTATTTTCCAGGAAAACTACTCCTCCTTGGCAAATTAAAGGCTGTCTGGGAAAACCAAAGGTTGTCACACAAGCTCAGACAGAGCGTTTAGCTTCTCCTATGATAGTCATTGTGTATTTCTGTAAGTGCTACAACTTTTGGAGACTAAGCAAAGAAACCTGAAATTTTGCTATTTTTGCTTTAAAAAGGTAAGACTTAATGATATGAAAATTCTGCAAGATATCTATGAGTAAAACTACAAGGAAAGATCCTGCTTTCCCATGAGAGTTGCTGTGGAAGACAAATGACTAGGGAGTCACTTCATGAATTGTTCTTAAATAGAGACCATTTCTCTGCCCAGTATAATATCCAATAAAGCTCAAGGATATAAAAGCTGACAGCCCTGCAGTCATTTCAGTCTGTTCAGAATTTAGATTGACCCTGCCCATCCAGATCTCTTAAATGTGTATTAGTTTAATTTTTAATCCTGCAGCCCTTTGTGGCAGATGTGGGCTGAGGCAGCTGTTCCAGGGAACAGTGCAGTATCACAGCACATACTGGGATGGGCAAGAGCAGACAGGGAGAAGCCAAACCCAGTTGCAGTTACCCAGGATCTAGAAGCAGACAAACCAGTTATTTAAAGAGGGAATTGCCAAAGAATGTACAAAGAGCGGGGGATTCCTGCAGCCATGAGCTGTTTAGGCCTTAATTCTGAAAAATCCTCTCATCCCCATGTTGTGCCTGTTTACTTTCATTCCTGGGTTGGTACCACAGCTAATTGCACCAAATGTCTTATTTCTTACCATCCACCAGCTTTCCCTAGAGCTTTGTCTGCCAAATGTCAACTGCATCTCATCTAGCTGAGATCAAGGTACTCCACGAACAAGCTCCTAATACAAAATTCTTATGCTGCATTTTCTGAGGATTGTGTTCACTATGCTCCCAATTAAAAAAATAAATTTACTTTGCTGGTCTTTGCGCCCCCTCTTAAAGCTTGTTTTTTGCCAGCACTCACGCAATTGAATTTCACATCTGGGAATTTAGAATATATTAAAAGATCTGGAACATCATTCTTACTCCTTCTCTGCTTGAGCACCAGCATAGGAGTTTAAATGAAACAGACAAGAATCAATACACAACTTTCAAACTCAGTTTCATGTCCAGACATATAAGTATTCTGTGAATGGGAAAAATATAAAACACAATGCTGAGATAGTAAATTTTACTGTGGTTATATTTTTGTAAGAAAGGTGTTTTAGGGAATATCTGTTTAGTGCCAAAAAAAAAAAAAATATTGTTCTATAAAATTACCCAGTCATTCTTTTCCGCTACTGCTCCTGTAAGATTTCCCTGGTGCTGGCTTCATTAGGAAAGTTAGTAGCCAGGGACCTGAGTACTCAGTCAATTAGAAAATG